>NW_024586294.1:0-5158 GCF_018398535.1 Haplochromis burtoni
GAGGATCTTACGTGGTCAGTACACACAAACAAAACAGTGAAGAAGGCGCAGCAGCGCCTCTTCTTTCTCAGGAGACTGAAAAGATTCGGCATGAGCCCCCGCATCCTCAGGACCTTCTATCACTGTGCCATTGAGAGCATCCTCACTGGATGCATCACCACCTGGTATGGCAACAGCACCGCCTACAACTGCAAAGCTCTCCAGCGAGTAGTGCGGTGCTCTGAACGGATAATTGGAGGTGAGCTTCCCTCCCTCCAAGACATCTACAGGAAGCGGTGCCTGAGGAAAGCGGGGAGGATCATCAAGGACTCCAGTCACCCCAGCCATAAACTGTTCAGACTACTTCCATCAGGAAGGAGGTTCTGCAGCATCCGGTCCCGTACCAGCAGACTGAGAGACAGCTTCTTCCACCAGGCCATCAGACTGCTGAACACGTCATAGACACCTCAGCTTCACTACTGGAACTTTAACATTATGCACTCCATACTGTACAGTAATGCCGACTGTTTTGCACATGTCTCACTCTGTATATTTTTATAATATTTATTTATTGTTTACTCTATTTAATTTGTAAATATGTGTACACACACACACACACACACGTAGAAAAATATTTAGTATACACATCCAGAAATGCATATACTATTATATATTGTACATATATTTATTAGTTTCAGATGTAGCCATTCTTGTATTTTGCTTGTTTACATTATTGTATTTTGCACAACTCTGTTGCTTGTGAAGCTCGCACACAAGAATTTCACTCACATGTGCTGTACCAATGTACCTGCACATGTGATGTGACAATAAAAGTGATTTGATTTGATTTGACATGTTATCAAGTTGTTTTTTTTCTCTCAACCAAAGAAAGAATTTGTGTGATCACACACTTTAGTTGTCTTCTGTGGTCTTTCAGGCCTTTTGATGCTGCTGGGCCAAAAAAGCGATTGCCTACCAAAAACAGATTTCTAGTATTTGCCAAAAAAAAAAAATGTATCCCTCATGAATAATATAAAGTCATCTTGAGCCACAAGGTAGAAGCTGCAATCAGTTTTTGGCAAAATGACTTTTATATATCTTTTATTTGTCCACATAAAAAGTCTCAGTGACACTGACAAAAATAGCTTTAAGAGGAGCCAGGAGGACAGCAGAACTACATGCAACCCTTGGAAATCAGTTATGGCAGTGTTTTCCTGCTTTTTAAGAACGTACCACCTTCATCTGTATCCACTATGATGCCATTAGAAGCATATACGGCACAAACTGTGCCGATTAGTGTTAATCGTCGCATTTTAATGTTACAGCAATTGCAACAGAACTCATCTTTAAACTGCTGGAAAGTTTATTTGCATGAATCAATTTGTACGTTTATCAAAGGTGGTAGGGCCTATAAGGAAATTAAAGGCGTCAGGAAAAATTACTCGTGTGCGTTATTTTTATAACTTTTCCACACTTCTTGTCCACAGTTACGTTGTGGACTTAACCGCTGCACTGAGCGGTGAATCAAGTCCTCGTCGTTACACACGAAATAAAGACGAAGAACAAAAGAAGCGTGCTTGTATTTACCAGGCAGTTCTGGTGAGCCGTGACTTCATCTTTAGTCGACAAGGTTCCGGTTATCTTCGTCTCTTTGGATCGCTGACAAAGTATGCAGGCCACTCTGCTATTGCTCATTTTTTACCGACAAACACACCGCTTCCACTTTTTCTATCAGGCTTGCTCGCATGCGTCCATGTTGAATCAGCGCTGCTGTTCAAAAACGATTTCTTATCTACTTCGCCGCCCATTTCTTTGGGGTTGCCAGGTTCTATCAGAAACATCCTCCTTTCAGTCACCACCGCATGGAAACGCATTTCAATCGACGGAGAGAGAAACTGATGCGAAATTGCGACTAATATCCATCTTCTTTGGATAACTATTTTTAGGTTACCTTCACTTTAATACCCGACAAGAAAAAAAAACTAACTAACCTTTGACTAACTAACCAAATAAGATTCATTATCGGCTTATTATTTCCGGTGAATATAGAGCTATGATATTAATCGATAATACAATATTTTGTATTTTTTTAAAAAAAATTAGTAATAAAAATGTTCTCTGGCTGGGAAAAAAAAAGTGGAGGCAAAAGCAACCTACATTGCAAACTATATTAGTTCACGGTTCAACCCATTGTCTATCTAAGGAAATGATCCTTAATACTATTTTAGAAAAGTTTCTTATATATAGATATCTATATCTATATCTATCTAGATATCTAGAGAGAGATATCTAGAGAGAGATATCTAGAGAGAGATATCTAGAGAGAGATATAGAGAGAGAGATAGAGAGAGAGAGAGAGAGAGAGAGATAGAGAGAGATAAGAGAGAGAGATAAGAGAGAGAGATAGAGAGAGAGAGAGAGAGAGAGAGAGAGAGAGAGAGAAGAGAGACGACGAGAGAGAGACAGAGAGAGAGAGAGAGAAGAGAGAGAGACAAAAGATGATATAAATATATAGATGAGATATAGATGATGAGAACAGAGAGAGAGAGAGAAAGAGAGAGAGAGAGAGAGAGATGAGAGAGGAAGAGAGAGGCTAGAGAAGAAAGAAGGGAGAAAAATACCTGGCAACCCGTTAACCACAACTCTTTGAGAAACAGCTGGTTACAGACATGTTTCAGGATGACTCAGAAATCAAAAACAGAAGGCTTCAGATTACATCTCAGCACCGAGAGAGAGAGAGACAGTAAGTGAATTGTCACAAGTCATTTATGTAAAAAAAAACAAAACTGGACAAGTCACAAAGCAGTGACATCACCATACTTAATGTACAATATAGCATCTCCTTTAACAAACATGACAGACACATATTAATAAACAATATCTACATTCCAAACATTTTCCCTCTGCTGGGAATAAGTTAGCCTATACAGTGATCTCCCATTATTCACATGGATACATTTGTAAAACTGTAGCATATATGAAAATGCACAAAGAGTTTGACCAGGCTATCAGAGACAAAAGCAAAAGGACAAAAGCTCACACACACAAACTCTGGAGAGCTGGTGACAGAACAGGTTTCTAATGACAGACTGACAGCAGACAGGAGGAGAGTTTACAGACAACAATAAAATTAAAGAGTGGATGAATATCTGTGGGTGCTTCATACAAATAAATAAACTTTTTTTTTTTTTAAAAAGTGGACAGAGAGTTGGCTCTCAGGAAAAATTCATTCAAGCTAAAGAAAGTGGACATTGCCCTCTTTCTCATTCAGAGTTAAAATATGAACTCCTGAAGAAATTAGTGCATGTGAACACAAAGACAGCTGTTGTCCACTAACCTCTCCCCGCTTTTAGTGTGAGCATAAATAGATGCATTTGCTGAGATCAGTCCTGCTGGCCCATTCATACATCTATTACATTATCAGCACGTGGATCTTCTGTCTCCATGACAGATCTATACAGTGAAATTACCATATGCATGTGTTTTGTTCCTTCACAGTAAATGTATAACATTCTGAATGTGCAGTGTATGTGAGAGGTTAGAAAAATTAAATAAAAATGCAGTTTTGTTTCATTAACTCATGACTGCCAATGGCAGGAAAACACAGCAAATATGTCTCCTCATATGCCACACAGGGTGAGATCCTATATGCTAAAATGTGATGGAAATACCCCCTGGTCGCCCACCCCCGTTGATTTTCATGCTGTCAGCCCGGTGTTTTTTCTTGGTTAATTGTTCTTTAGGTTGATAATTAATGATCTATAATCTATGTTCAGGAGGTAAGCATCCCTTGGAGTAAGGGGTAGGAGGTTGTCATTCAGACTGTCATTGTCAGAGTGCAGTCTTTGCCCTCTTAAAGGTGTGGCTGGTTTGTATTTGCTATTGGCAACTCAGAAGAAGAGCTTTTTGGAAGAGCTGAAGCTCTGCTGGTCTTTTCCTATTATGGCAGGTGTGCTAGGACCTTGAACATTGGGACATGGGGGGGCACTGCAACATGGGACCTGTCTTTGATTTCTTATAATGAAAAGAACAAGAGAAAAGATGTGTTCATACTGGGGCATTCCCACTGAGCTGTAAACATGATGAAACAGGCATATGGAATAGCAGGTGTGCCTGCATTCTTCAGGTGTCGTCTGTCACTCAACCAGGGGTGCGGCCACCTCCTGGAGAGCAATGTGGGGTGTCCCATCTGTGTAATCTGTGTAGCGGCATCTTGGGGAACACCCTGTACATTTGTGAGGTTCTGTCAGCCTGTGGATTCACGTTACCAGCCACTGGTTGACTAGAAGTTGTCTGTTCCTCTTGATGCTGCTTTAAGTCATCCACTTTGTTTACTGCCACTGGCAGTAAGGAAGAAGTAAAACAGTACAGAAGTTTGATGACTGTGGTTCTGTGAAACCCAAGATGATTGCCAGTCATGCTGGTCACTTGGAAAATTTCAGCATGAGAAGTTTCATAGAGCTCATATGTAGCCTACCAAGTTATTTATAGTGCATATGCACAGGTAGCCTACACATCATGCATATGATTTTGTTTATATAAGATTTCAACACGTGCAGACTATGAGGAGACATTTTGTTTACTGCCACCGGCAGTGATCCTAGAATTCATAAAACTATAGTTACCTTTGTAACTTCTGTTTTCTGTGGAAAATTGACAAAATTCATGATTACATATGCTGGCAAAACGGTACAGATAGCCACATGATGTAGGAATGATGGCAGTTTGATGATGAAGAAAGTGCAGAGTATTTTCAGGGTTTGATATCAGAGAAGCTTGTGTAGGTCTCACTGCAGCTAGATGATGTGCTGAGGTTCCCAGAGCCACTGCCTTCTGTTTGAAACACAGCCACATTGAGGAGTTAATGCATGTGTAACAAATGCATGTTGGATTTTGACATGATTTATTTGGGACTGTTTCTTAGAATACCTGAGCTGGTGAGAGACTGACAAGACTTTGATTTTCCAATGAGGTTGATAAGATTAGCAGCAGGAATCCAACCCTCCTTAGATGTGTTTAAGTTACGCACAAGCCTAGACACAAAAGTATAGTTAAACCAATGCTTCTAAATTATAGATTTTTTTTATTAGTTCACATAGATAATATAAGGTTGTAACCTCACCACTGTCCATCGTCCCCCTCCTTGACCAGATGCACTACATCTCCGCTCTTCACAGAG
>NW_024586295.1:0-5157 GCF_018398535.1 Haplochromis burtoni
AAGGTTCTCAGCATTAACCAGGACAAAGCTGTCCAGGGTCTCCTCAGGTACACTCGAGCCCTCAGATGTGTTTAAAATCATATCACGAGAAAATAAAATATCAGATCTGCTGGCGCTGACTTACATGCTTCATACATGCTATGCCTGTAACACTCTGCCTATTGCCTTCATATTAAATCATTTTTGAATAATACTTTTTAAAACTATTTCTTCACGTCACCTTCAGAGGCGACATGGGCCGCGAGATTGAGACGCAGACATTAGAGCCTCTTAATGCGTGTTTTGTTTGGGTTTCCACCAGCGTGGAATTACCAAAAATAGAGAGGGCATAGCCGAACATATGAAACAGGAAAAGACTGCTGTGTAATCCCTTTATTTCAACAAAGTGACTGTATTCTGAATACCACCGTTTCAAAAAGTAACTGTAACAGAATACAGTTACTCGTACTTTGTATTTTAAATACGTAACGGTGGTACATGTATTCCGTTACTCCCCAACACTGTGCACACATACATATCTCTGTTTTTGCGCATCACTTTCACCCTTTGACACTGCAAACTGACGCAGTTATAAGTCATGTATTATGTTTCAGAAAAAGATTTCTTGGGTACATGGAAACTTTGTTTGATTCTTATTTCAATAAGGAGAGAATGAACACAATTTAGTGACAGAGAAATGAATGTATTAATAGCTCCAATGAACGATTCTGCCAGAATGGAGTCCCAGTGGTGATAGGACCCCCCGAAGTCTATACACTGGTGTTAGCGAAGATGAAGACTGAAGTTTGTATGGAGCTCTGGCTGAGGTGTGTGAGAGGTGGGGATGAGGAGGAGGTGGGTTGCACGAATGAGAGCCTGAAAGGGAGAATGACGGAGAGCACCAATTTAAACCACTCAAAGTGGAGGCTGACTGGCTGAAAAAAGGTGGGCAAGAAAATGATTGGACTAGAGTAATGGTGTATTGAGACTGACTGCGACTAGGCTGAAAAGCTAGTGTAGTTTAAGCAAGAGAGTCGAGTGTGAGAGCCTGCAACAAGGCTGAAAGATTGACATAGGCAGAAATGGCACTCTAAAGCCAGGATTGAATAATCAAGTGAACGTGTGTGTTTTGTGGAGTGATATGGCTAATGGTAAGGAAGCTGCAGAGGGGTCATTTCACTAAAATTGCTGCAGACTTATCTGTAGATGAACATGAACTTACTGCACAGAATGATCGACCTGAATGGGTCGATGGGGAGCGGCTGGAATGATCGGGCAGAGGCATTGGGCTGAGAATGCAAGCTTGGTAGCACAGACTGGCCGATTTATGCTGTGGTGTAATTGCATTGCACAGTAGGATGTTAACAGAGCCAGTCAGTGTAGTTAGGTTTGACGGCAGCTAGGGGGCGAGACGGGTGGTTGTGAACACAAATGGAATGTTGTGTTGAACAGACTAAGAGTGGCCGAATCAAGAGTTGTTTATGAATCATTGCAGTGGACCTGTGTATAATTAAACAACACAACATGGTGTCAGTCCTTTACTGATCCGTACGACCTCGACTGAATGAACCTGTATCTTTTGGAGCTTGCGGGAAAAAAAGAAAAAAAAAGGGGGGAGAACATGTCGGATGAAACTGCACAGTGAGCGGGCCAGATCAAGCACGACATTCAGCATCCAACCACTGGAGCCCTTCGACTTTTCAAAGTCGCAAGAGTAGTCCAAACGTATACGGAGTTTCCAAAGATTCCACCTTGCCAGTAATTTGAATGTGAGTTCGGAGGAGCACCAAGTCAACACGTTGATTTACTGCATGGGAGACGATGCGGACGATGTGCTTCACGGTCTAAGTTTAACAGCCGAGCAAAGGACAACATATCTGGGGGTACTTGATCGATTCCAGGCTTTTTTCATTGTGACGAAAAAATGTGATTTACGAACGTGCCAAATTCAACATGTGTGGACAGGGAGAAAACGAGACAGTGGATGCTTTTGTGACTGCACTGTATGCACTAGCAGAACACTGCAACTCTGGAGTGCTACATGATGAACTGATACGTGACAGGCTTGTTGTTGGTCTCACGGACAAACGGTTGTCAGAACGCATGCAGCTTGACCCAGATTTGATCCTGCAGAGTAATTTACCTACCACTGATGTCTCAGCTTCCATAGACGACCTGGTATCTCACAATAACAACGGACTTATCAACCTCTTAGATTCCTTGGCTCCCCAGAAAACTCGAACTGTTTCTTTCTCTCACTCTGCCCCATGGTATTCATCTGAACTTTACAAACTTAAAGCTACTGGATGCCACCTGGAATGTCTCTTCAGGAAAACAGGACGTGCTAGTCATATACAACATTATAAAGAAGCTATTCATCATGCTAAATCTGTTTACTACACTGTTATTATTGAATCCGCTGAAGGAAGCACTCGCACTTTGTTTTCTACATTGCACAATACTGTTAAACCTCCAGATACCTTTGCCATACATACACACTCTGCTGCAGTCTGTAACAAATTTATGGATCTTTTTTTACACCAAGATTGTGCATCTTCATCAACAACTATGGAGTCCTACATGATGAACTGAACATGATCAAACCTCTCCAGACTGATAGTCGTCAAGCTACAACACATGGGTTCCGGGAAGAACCCAATGTGTCATAAATGTCTCTGCGCTCCATCCCATTCAAAGCAAGATTGTCGAGCAATTGATGTAAAATGCCACGCATGTGGGAAAAAAGGATATTACAGGCACGTATGCAGGGCACCCAAAACTGTGCATAAAAGTTGAAGAGGACAAACATGGTTTGTTCACAGGTAGCGTTAAGTGCGAGGGAGAACCGTAGACGGTCACCTTAAGCATAAGTAACAAGAACGTGCCATTTAAAATTGACACAGGTGCTGATGTGACAGTCCTACCCCTTAAAGTGTTTAAGGAACTCTTCAGGCACAATCATCCTCCCAGTCTCCAAAAACCAACCAAGGCTCTGCTGGGACCTGGGAGGAGTCGTTTGGACTTCACTGTTGTCAGCGAGCTTGCACTAGGAAGGGAGAAAAAGAAATATTAGAGGATGTCTTTGTCATCAGACACCTGTACACCGCTCAAAACTTGCTATCCAAAGCTATGCAGTGGTCTTGGAGAAGTACATCAGCCATACAACATCAAACTGAAACCTGATGCTCAACCTTTTTCCTTTAAGAACCCACTGAGAATCCCATTACCTCTGATGAATAAAGTTTAGCAGAAGCTGGCCCGTATGGAACAACTGGGGGTGATCAGCAGAATTGAAGAGCCAACTGATTGGTGCTCAGGCACAGTGGTGGTACCAAAGAAGACGACAGCCATCTGCCAATGCACACCTTAATGAACATTGGGCAGATTGGCTGAAGCCAGCATATTCAGCAAGCTGGACGCTAACATGGGGTTCTGGTAAATACCTCTGAAGGAAAATTCAGCCAAATACACCACTTTCATCACACCGTTCGGTCGTTTTTACTTCAAGAGACTGCCTCTGGGGATTGCTTCAGCACCAGAGCATTTCCAGAACAGGATGGTCACAGAGGTCACAGATGGTATAGAAGTGGTGGTTTGCCACATGGATGACGTGCTGGTCTGGGGCAGAACACAAGAGGAGCATGACTCTCACCTACACTCTGTACTGGGTAGGATCCAAAGCTGGCATCCCCCTGAACATTGACAAGTGTGACATCGCAAAACAGTGGGTGACATTTTTGGGGCATGTTCTGTCAGCCAGTGGTATCAGCCCTGACCCAAGCAAGACCCAGGGTGTGAGGGAGATGAAGGAGCCACAAAGCGTGAGTGAGTTAAGGAACTTACTGGGAATGGTTAACCAGCTTGGAAAGTTTATCCCACAGCTCACAGAGAGAGACAAACTTCTAAGAGACTTACTTTCTAAGAAAAACTTCAGGAGGTGGGACACAAAACCACACCGAACCACTGATACATCACAGTATCCAGGGCGACCATGGCATGGTTTATGCTAAAAGGGAAAACCTACCTTCTTGTTGTGGATTATGCCTCAAGATTTGTGGAGATTGCCCATCTCACACACCACTCTCACATTATCTCAAAGGAATGTTTGCATGTCACGGGATCCACGAGCAGCTGGTAACAGATAATGGGCCACAGTTTTCGGCAGAAGCTTTTGAGACATTTGCAAAATTGTATGGCTTTAGCGATATCATGAGAAGCCTGACATACTGCCAATGCAATGGCGAAGCCAAACGAGCAGTTAAGACTGATAAGCTACCTATCCACACTTGGCTCTACTCGCTTAGAGAGCTACCCCACTGCAGAACGGCTACACTCCAGCCCAACTCTTGATGGACAGATGACTTTGCACCACAGTGCCAACACTGTCATCTCTGCTTGACCCTGCACTTCCTGACGGTGTGGTTGTCACCCAGAGGGAGAAGGAGAGGAGGACTAAAGAGGCACAGTCATACAACCTACGTCATCGCCCACAAAGCCTCAACAGACTCACTCAGGGGCAAGAAGTGTGAATCACAGACCAGAGAGCCAGTGATGCCGATATTGGCAACCACACGAGGCCAAGATCATATATCACAGATGGATCTCGCGGGACAATTAAGCGGAACCGTTGGCACCTTCTTCCCATGAAATGCGTCCCAGTCCAAACTGTGAATGATAGTGGGGAGCCGGAATCTGCAAGAGCCGGGGAGCAGTGCCCTAAGGACATTCCAGAGGCAATTTCTTTAAAACTTCCATCTATACCCAGAACCAGGTCCGGGAGAGTAGTTGTGAGAGTGGACTTGTGACTGGTCACATGAAAGGACAGGTTTAGATAAGAATACCCCTCTTTCACAGTATTCTTTACACAGTAAGGGGTAACAGTAAAGTAAAGTTTGTCATATTCAAATATATATGTTCAGAAGTTGTGAAATGCCAGATATGGCACGAGGTAGACTAGAAGAAATTTGTTTTATTAAACAGGTTAGTTAGAGTTAAGGTTTTCATCATATGATACTTCTTACAGGTGTGAATAGGAACAAACCAGCCACAGAGGCAGAATAACCCTCTAAGATCTGTTGAGTCAAATCAAATCAAATCAAATCAAATCACCTTTATTGTCACATCACATGTGCAGGCACACTGGCACAGCACATGCGAGTGAAATTCTTGTGTGCGAGC
>NW_024586296.1:0-5153 GCF_018398535.1 Haplochromis burtoni
AGAGGAATGCTGACCCACATCCACCCATCCACATTAAGGGGACGGCTGTGGAGCGTGTGAGCAGCTTCAAGTTCCTGGGAGTCCACATCTCCGAGGATCTCACCTGGACGACCAACTGCTCCAAGCTGGTCAAGAAGGCTCACCAGCGCCTCTTCTTCTTGAGGACTCTGAGGAAGAACCACCTGTCCTCAGACATCCTGGTGAACTTCTATCGCTGCACCATCGAGAGCATCCTGACCAACTGTATAACAGTCTGGTACGGGAACTGCTCTGCCTCGGACCGGAAGGCGTTGCAGAGGGTCGTGAAAACTGCCCAGCGCATCGCCGGAGCACCACTTCCTGCCATAAAAGACATCTACAGGAAGCGGTGTCTGAAAAGGGCTGGGAAAATCATCAAAGACCCCAGTCACCCATCACATGGACTCTTCACCCTCCAACTTGCATAGTTCCCATTTCTGTATAGCTGTATATCTCAGATTCTGTAAAGTTATTTATTTCATATTCTGTATAGTTTTTCATATTTATATCCTGTTCATATCCTGTACATAGCTTGTACTCACTACAGCCTGTACATACTTATAGTTATAGAATATTCACAACATACTTCATACCGTGTACATTATAACATACCATAATAGACCCATTTCTGTAATATACTTACATATCTATATTATTGCTAATATATATTGTAATATATCTATATCACTAAAGCACTTCTGGATGGATGCAAACTGCATTTCGTTGCCCTGTACCTGTGCATGTGCAATGACAATAAAGTTGAATTCTATTCTATTCTATTCTATTGTGCCGTGATATTCAGGACTGCAAACCAAGCAGCATAACTGACTTTCAGCTTGTTGTGTTTGTGGATATATGACTGACTTTAATTATCCATAAAATCATCACATTCTCTGTAAGATTAAGGTCAACTATTAACGGCGTATTAACATATTGCACGGGCGAGAATGCGGTGGACTCAAGAGCAGACTCAATTTGCTTCGAACTGTGTATAATTTATTGAAAAGAACAAAACGTGAACAGAACTGGGTTTAACAGAAACCATACGCAGAAACTAAGGGAAATCCGTGGGCGGAGAGACCGGCGTAGAGCACGGGGAGAACTCTAACGGGAACTTCTGTAAACACAGGAGAGAGATGTTACTGAATGGAAAAAAACGAGTAAGGGACAGAGGTACGGAGTGCCAGTGGATAGTCTTGGGCTTACTTGGAGACCCTAGTTATTAGGCGGGAAAAGGGCTGCCGTGGGAGTATTCCAGAGAGGGTCAAGAGTGTGGAGAGTCCGGTCCAGATTCCAAGGAGGTGGAGAATACGGACTGAAGGGCAGGCTGAGGAGAAGTGGAGTATATAATCCTCGGGTTCAGAGCAGACGGAAGAACAGAATGGAGACCAAACCAGCACTACTGATGAGTGCGACGGGTGGTGAATCTGAAGAATACAGGAAACAAAAACACATTAACCCATGGTCCAGATATACAGAGTCAGAGCTCAGAGGAGGCCGAGTTTACCACAGATGGTAGCAGGACGAACTGGCGAGGAGTGGCAGGCCGTGCCGGCTTAAAAACCCTCTAGGTGGAGCCCCGGAGATTGACAACAGGTGATGAGCTGGCCAACTCCACCCCCAGGGACGAATGACAGGAACCTGGACCACGCCCGACCAGACACTCCCACAGCATATGACAAGTAAAGGCTTTAAAACAAAGTAAAAACAAAGGGATTGAAACGATGGGAGGAGACGTGAGTTTCTCAAAATGGGCTCATTGAATGCAGCACGGATAAGATCTTGGAAAGGCTGATGGCTGCCGTGAATACTCGAATAAGATCTCTGGGCACAAATTGGATGACATCTCAGGGAGGCACACTGTCGTGAGTTCTCAGAATCGGCTCTTTGAGCACAAGAATGACAACATCACAGAGCGCAAGTATGGCGAAGCTCGCGGCTCTCCAACGGGAGATTGAGAGACCAGTGTTGGACTGTAGAACTGCTTTGAAATTCATATGAGCTGTTCGCAGTAAAGTAAATAATAACATCACTTCATGCGGAGACCCTTTCGGTGCCAGCTGCGGTCTCAAGGCTGGAGCTGAACAACAACACCCTGATAACGACTGTGTTTAGTCTGTTCCTTCCCATTCCATGCAAGGCCACCTGGGTTGGCTGGAAGACTGTTTACTTAGCCTGGCAGGGCGAAGGACACTGTCTCAGCTGAACTCTGGACACACACACACACACATACATACATATACACTGATATGCATGCACTCATCCCCCCTCCCTTTCCAAATGCCTTCGATGCTTGTTCCCTCCTGGGAACACGGCGGGTCTGAGCCTGCGCTGGATTGGTAGCACAGGGCAGGATGGCTGCTGTGTTCGCTTCGGATGACTCCTCACCCCCCACCTGACCCTGTGGCTTGTCACGTGTTCCATAATGTTGTGCTGTGGACATTTATGCGGTTTTTTGTGCAGAGGAGTTGTTTTTGTTTCCGGTTCTCATGCTGTCCTCCCAGGAACCCAGCATGAGTAGAGGTCTCTTTTTTTCCTCTTGTACTTTCCCATTGTAGTGTACATTTCAGTATTTTTTTTTCTGTGACGCTACCGATCTCCGACCTGTATCCCCATGTGATGTCTGTGTTGTGCGTATAAGGTCGGGGGGGCAACCTGCATGTGGCGAATAAGACTGATTGATTTTTGCTAAAGCATATAGTTAGGGCTGGACCAGTTGACCCTAAATCCTCCCTTACTTATGCTGCAATAGACGTAGGCTGCCGGGAATTCCCATGATTGAGTTTTTCCTTTCCAGTCACCTTTCTCACTCACTATGTATTAACAGACCTCTCTGCACTGAATCATACTTGTTATTAACCTCTGTCTCTCTTCCACAGCATGTCTTTATCCTGTCTTCCTTCTCTCACCCCAACCAATCACAGCAGATGGCCCCGCCCCTCCCTGAGCCTGGTTCTGCTGGAGGTTTCTTCCTGTTAAAAGGGAGTTTTTCCTTCCCACTGTCGCCAAAGTGCTTGCTCATAGGGGGTCATATGATTGTTGGGTTTTTCTCTGTATCTACTGTACAATATAAAGCGCCTTGAGGCGACTTTTGTTGTGATTTGGCGCTATATAAATAAAATTGAATTGAATTGAATTGTATACTATATCCAGTATTCTCTGGGTGAAATTCCCAGGGTGGCGTTGTCTGTTAATTTGTGAATTCCCACCTCCTGCTGCCAAATTATCAACTGCCTGAAAGTTCATCTCAATCTGCTTACAGAAGTAAGGTAACACTTAAAGTGTAATTTTTGCTTATTTGTATTCACATTGGGACGTCGTATTACTGTCATGAAAGAGTAAAAAACATGCCCTGTTATGTTATTTAGAGCCCTGCATATTCAGACCGAGAGATACCATACCATTGTCTTTGGCCATGACGCACTGAGATTGGTGAGCACATACTGTATGTCTCAGTTTTAGTCTGTTTTGCACTTTATTGTTGAGAAACTGAATTCATCTGAATTGTTTTGAGTAATAATTGTTGCATATGCAATAATTCCTCCAGTCAGTGTAATCCTTCTTGTCTTGTACTGACACTACTGGTGATCTAGCAGATCATCTTCTTCTCTTTCAATCTCTGTCCCCTCTCCCTGTCGTGCCACCATGGGGAGCAGGGCCTTCAGCTGCTCTGCTCCTCGACTCTGGAATTCCCGACCTCCTGATTTAAGAAATATCTCTTCCTTCTCTCTCTTTAAGGCCCAACTCAAAACTCACTTGTTCAAAATAGCTTATCCCACATAACCTCTCTACTCTGCTATTTTAAATTTGTGCTTTCATTATTCTGCTGTGTACAGTGTCCTTGAGTGTTCTGAAAGGCGCTTTCAAATAAAATTTATTATTATTATTGTTTTGAATTAGATGGCGAGCCTTCCCACCTGGACTTAGAGAGACTGAGATTCTTCTTTTCCACTTGATGATCTGCTGCACCTTGCGGTGTGGTAGGACTGTATCACTCACACTTTCACGCACAGCTGGTTATACATAAGACCACTGACTGACATTCTCTCATCCCTATTTTCTTTCACACCCTGGGAATTTTTTGGACTTTACCCCTTGGACATTTTTTATTTGGGACTTTGAATAATAAGCTGTTGTGTAGAACATTCTCCACATGTGAAAGGAGTGTGAGATTTTTATTTGAATGCACATTGAATTTCAGTGATCTGTTTTCCGTAACAGTTAAGGAGTCAGGGTGCACCCAACACTGAAAACCAAAAGGTAACACTTGGCCAAGTCACTATTTTAGTAGATTTATGTGTTTTAGTTTTCTTTCATTTTTTGTAAGTTTTCTTTCTACAATTGTAAAGTACCTTAACATGTGTTTGTCAAACCTGTGGTTTATTTCACTAAAGCCGAAACCTTAACCCCTAAAGCTGGTTCTTTTGAGCAACATTCATGTCTCTGTGTCTCATGTAAACACAACCCTGTGCTGCTATAGTCAAACTATTGGCCCATTGATATATTCTTTTCAGCGATTCCCCACTGTGTTACAGCTGCCTTATTTCTTTAAGTACTGCTAACTTCTTCAGGTTCTTGTGTGTGGTTCTGTTTAAAGTAAAGATCAAATAATTAATTACAATAATTAAACTAATTAGAAAACTTGTTTCATCGCAGCCCATAATGTTCAGCCTTCTGCAGCTTAGCTGTTAAACTGGACAAAATAATAAAAATGGCTCAGACGTTCAGTTATTAATAAAGAAGGATTACATCTGCACCCAAAGGGTCATGAAAACATTCAAATATAGATCGTAGTCAAACACAAGTGAAGCACTTAAATAAACTGCAAAGTAACTTAAAGTAAATATTTCCTGTAGGATCACAAACCATCAAACTGACCAAAGAGCCACAAAGTAAAACAGATGTTGTGTCCAACAGTGTCAGCTGTAACTGGGACTGCTGCTGCACCACAACACTCCTGCATGTCGTGTCCACAGACATGACGTCTCTCAGGTTTGTGTTTGAAGATCCAATCAAATAAGATGATGCTTCATTTGAACAAACAGTTGTGAACAAAAATCCTTCCCAACATACACAAACTATTCTGAGATGTTTCTTGAATTCAGGACTTCTTACACATTTTTCTCCAAATGTCT
>NW_024586297.1:0-5150 GCF_018398535.1 Haplochromis burtoni
AAGTATATTGAGATAATAATTCATTTATTTAAATTTAATTAAAAAAAATACAGATCTCCAGTTTGTATAAACACAAACCTAACAGCCTCTCTCCCTAGCTGGGGTGCGCTCTAGTCCCCCCACAACCCTGATCTGGATACGTTGAAGAAAATGGATGGATGGATGGAAGAAAGATGTATTGTAACAGTTGAATGATGTGCTTTGCTTTTATGCAATGTTAGCGGATGAAGCTTACGGAGTTTCAAGTATTAATAAATAGCCCATTTCCACAATTAAAAATGAGTACCGGTAATTGTTGTTTACAGTTTAGTCTCCACAAACACATGCTTTCAGTCTAGCACACACTAACCCTCTCCATGATATTTTGTCTACTTCGCTTATTCCGGCAGTTGAAAATTTTCCACCAATAATTTCAATGCATTTCTGTTCGTATCTCTTTTGCCCTATTGAGTAAAAGTTCAGAGATTATAAATAGGAACTATTGTGGGGGATGCCTGTGATGTCGAAGGCATGTTAGATTGAAAAGCAGAAGTTGCATGAACCTGAGAGGTTTTTTTAGTCTTCCACAACAAAACAGTGAAAAGATTTCTTCATCGTTAGTGTGATATGGGACATTGTTACTGGCCAGAACATACATTTGCCAGGGTGTTGATTAGTTCCTCATTACTGTGGATTTCAGGAAGTGATCCTATGGGGAATGGCTCATAGTGCAACTTCTTGCAACTACATTATATGACTTAAACAGTAAAAACACTAGATGGTGCAAGAGCCTTAGTGACATCAATGTGTGTTCAATATGTAATACATTCAATATATTCAAGTTTCATGTAAAATATTTAGCCTTTGGTTCAGTATATTCAAGATTTATTTTGTCATCGTTTTTATCGTTAACTCGGTTTTCCTTGGTCTTTTCACGTGTGTTATAAATAAATCTTCTTTTTTTCAGTACCGGTACTAGTTTTATTTTGTTGTATTTATCCGCAACACCTTAAAGGCCGGTCCATGAAAATATTGTCGGGCATAAACCGGTCCGTGGCTCAAAAAAGGTTGGGGACCGCTGCTGTATAGTCCAGTTAAGTCACGCTATATACGTCTAGCAACCACTTTATTAGGCTCACCTATTCCATAACTTGTTACAGTAACCCAAATATCAAATTAACCTTTCATTCAGCAATTTAGGCATATAGAAATTGCAAGTCTATATGCATAGACATCCATATAGACATAATCAAGACAGCTTGCTTAAGTTCAAACGGAGTATCAGAGTAAGAATTTCAATTCAGTTCAATTTTATTTTATTTATATAGCGCCACATCACAACAACAGTCCCCTCAAGGCACAAAGAATGAAAGCTCAAGAATGACACATAGCATGGTTGATGATGTCAGACAGGCTGGTGTGAATATTTCAGACACTGTTATTTCAGACCATCACAGCTGTCTTGTGCCAGATGTTTTGTTGACATCATCTCAGAAACATCAGGAGGACTGAAGCTCATGACAGGGATCAAACAGGATTCACAGTCTCCACCAGCGGCTCCCTCAGTAACAGTGACCTTTGTTTTGTGTGACGTTAGAAGCACTGTATCCTTTTCAGATAATGTAGAGAGGCTCTGGACCTTTACATAATCATGGTATAGTCATTCCTGTAGAAAGTTAAGCAAAGTATATATTGAAGATATATATTACCCTATCAAGTTACTCTGGTATGAATGACTCTGAAAACCTTATGGCAAATAACACAGAATTAGCAAAGGTTTTTAGTTCAGTCTATCTAATAGACTCCAATTGGTTGATGTAAATGAAGAGTCCTCTTTAAACACATAAGGTTAATTGAACCACAGGGTTCAGTGTTAGGACCAATTCTGTTTACATTATATATGCTTCCCCAAGGCAGCATCATTAGAAGGCATGCATACATTTTTAGTGCAATGAGGATGACACACTATCCAGAACATAAACTAGTGTCCATCTCTCTGACACAGAAAAGAGTTACATTACCAAGTAGGAACTGGAGAATTAATACATCATTACTTAAAGAACAAAACAAACAAAAAAAAACCCCCACACAAACTTGAAGAGTTGGCCTGATTTGTACAACATAAAATGGCTGGCAATAGAGAGATGTGAAATTATTGATGATTATGTTATAGTGCAAGACACAAGGCAGTAATGCAAAGTAAAATAATATCTTACTGTTCACATTAGGTAAAAAAGAAAAAAAGAAACTTTTTTTCTATGCCTATGCACTTATAACCTAACACTCAAGTTCAAATTCTGGTGGATGCATTGGAGTTAACTCCGGGTTCAGTATCTTGCCCAATCTTGTTCGTCCCACGGCAGCTGGGATAGGTTGTGGAGCTCCAGTGATCTATCTGATTGAGAGGAAGGAAGGAAGGAAGGAAGGACGGAAGGAAGTGTTACTTTCTGCTACCACTTCAGCTCCCCCCACAGAATATTTCTGGCAACAGCACATAGCTAAAAGTAAGTATTGCCTACGGGATTGAAATCACTCATGCATTCAGACACTTATGTTTAGTTTTAGATTTTCTCCAGTAGATGGAGAGCTTCATTCACCCTGTGTAGACCCACATAATCTGGTTGGCTGACATGTATCAAAGCCCATTGCAATTTTGGTTAAGAAATTTGGCTGTCTTGAATTAGGACTACTAGGCAAGGCCTACAACCAGTTTGGTTCAGTTGTATTTATCTGCACTATGTTTCTCAGCTACGTCTGAGTTGAGTTTGAATTATGGATGACAGTGGTAAAGATGTGGCAAGAAGTAGCGATCATAAGATTGCATAATATATATGGAGTGAATGAGTGTGCACACCACCCTCCTGTTTCTCACAATTTTATTATTATAATAATATTTTGTTCATGTGTGGCATTTAGCTTGCTAAATGTTAAATAACATCTACAGGTTAATGTTTCTTTAAACGTTTGCAGATGTTATACACAGTAGTTAAAGTACTGGAGTGAGTTCAAACAAACAAACAAACAAACAAAACAAAACAAGAAATGTGTGTGCACAGCTGTTGGTATGCGATGTGAAGATGTTTGAACTGTTGTAAATGCTTTTCCCCTAAAAAAAGGAATGCACATGTGAGTCAGTCAGTTTGCACACTAACAGCGTGCATAAGTATTGCACTTTGTGTTTGGAACTGCAGGTTTTGTGTATTAAAACAACTTGGCATGAATTTGATATTTCTTCTCTTTCCTTGCATAGCTTGAAGCCAATTTTTTGCCACTTGCACTTCAACATTATTTTTTCTCCATAACCTTGACAGTTTTGAGTGTCTGATGGAATCCATGAAGATAAGAACTGTGTTGCCAACTCCTCATACACATAATCCTGAATCAGAAATATTGCATTAGGCTAAAGCACTTCTGGATGGATGCAAACTGCATTTCGTTGCCCTGTACCTGTGACATGTGCAATGACAATAAAGTTGAATTCAATTCTATTCTAATTCTATTCTATTATCATTTTTAAACACAGAACCATGATTTATATGGGGTTTTGCTGATGTTTGTGCACAGATGCAACAATGCTCATAATACAACCCAACATATTAAATGTAAATATGTACCGGTTACCATAACTTATATGTGTCCCACAAAGTAAGTTCTTGTCATCTGGACGTAATGTTTTCACCCATATGGAAAAGAAATAGTTAAAACTTATAAAAGATTTGCATAAGATGTGGCCTACTTCATATAGTGAATCATATAAGGCTTATATGATTTACTCATGAAAGTGGCCACTTTCTTATGCGAGTATCCAAAACATACAAGTTTCATTTATATAATTTTTCAATGGATCTTATATCTGTTTTCACTCTTGTATGCTTTTCATACAAGTTTCACACAAGACAGATACAAACTTTATAAGATCTTATAAGATCTTTTCCATATTTCTGATTCTGATTCTGATTCTGATATGGGCAGTGGGAGAAATGTTTCATCACTCATCCAAGTGACTTCTTCAGTCTCAACTGAATGCAGGTTTCCCCAGTCTCACAAACAGAACATTTGCATGACTAACTCTACCACCACTGACTAAGGCTAGGTCCACACTAATACGTTTTCATTTTAAAACGCATCGTTTTCTCTCCGCTTTCGCCTCCCGTCCACACTGAGACGGCGTTTTTGCTGATGGAAAACGCAGCGTTTTGAAAATGCTCTCAAAAACACATACAGTTGGAGACGGTGCTTTCGCGTCGCAGTGTGGACAGCAAAAACCCAGACTTTCTAAAACGATGACGCATGTTAGTCATATGACGCAGTCATGTGACCAATTAAACTGATTAATATCAGTTTGTGCAGATAGCTTTTCTTCAAATTCTTTAACTCTCACTCACTTTTGCAACTTTGTACTTTTGTGTTACTCGCAGCAACAACTCCACCTCATTGTTAGTCCATTTAAAAAACTCTGCTTTTCCTCAACATTCTGCCGCAACATTTCAAAGAGCCGGAAAGTAAATAAGCGGCAGACTAAATGAGGCAGGTCGAATCTTCTTGCGTTTCACACATGCGCAGTACTGGAACGTAAGCCTTTTCTGTCATTTCAATGTGGACGCACAACACTGTGAAAACCCTCTACGGTGGCCCATAGAGACAAAGCATGTACAAACTCCAAAACACTTACAAATTCCAAATCGCACGCACAAACTCCAAAGCACGTACAAAATACAAAACACATGCAAAATACAAAACACATGCAAAATACAAAACACGTACAAAATACAAAACACATACAAAATACAAAACACATGCAAAATACAAAACACGTACAAAATACAAAACACAATCAAACACCAAGACACGTGCAAAATACAAAACAGGTACAAAATCCAAAACACATGCAAAATCCAAAACACGTACAAAATACAAAACACGTACAAAATCCAAAACTCATGCAAAATCCAAAACAGGTACAAAATCCAAAACACATGCAAAATCCAAAACACGTACAAAATCCAAAACACATGCAAAATCCAAAACACGTACAAAATCCAAAACACATGCAAAATCCAAAACACATACAAAATCCAAAACACATGCAAAATCCAAAACACATGCAAACTCCAAAACACATGCAAACTCCAAAACACATGCAAACTCCAAATCACAACGGAAGTGCTCCA
>NW_024586298.1:0-2595 GCF_018398535.1 Haplochromis burtoni
GATCTTACTGAATTTACGTTTACCCTTAGCCAGCAGTTTTAAATTTCCTTCAATGTCGCCTGCTCTGGCCCAGATTGATCTGGTACTGAGTGTGTGTGAATGTCCCCGTTGATTCAAATCTGAATCCAAATAATCGAAAATGTACCATTGAGTAGCGGCAGCCAGATGCGTCAGCATTCACTCAAGCAGGAAGTCACCAAGAAGAGAAGGCATCAAAGAATTCCAGTATAGACCTTTCAACCAGTCCTACTCCGACCGCCACTGACACTGGCATTGTTTGTTGTTTCACTGGAAAGATGAAAATTAAAACAACTAAAGCATAATACAGTGGTATGCAAAAGTTTGTGCACCCTTGGTAATTTTCATGATTTTCCATCATAAATCATTGGTTGTTTGGATCAGCAATTTCGTTTAAATATATTATATAGCAGACAAACACAATGATATTTGAGAAGTGAAATGAAGTTTATAGCATTTACAGAAAGTGTGCAATAGTTACCTAAACTAAATTTGGGCACCCCAACAGAAAAATTACATCAGTATTTAGTAGATCCTCCTTTTGCAGAAATAACGCCTCCAAACACTTCTCATAGCTGAGAGTCTGGATTCTGGTTGAAGGTAGTTTGGACCTTTCTTCTTTACAAAACATCTCCAGTTCAGTCAGGTTTGATGGTTTCCGAGCATGGACAGCCCGCTTTAAGTCACACTGTAGATTTTCAATAATATTCAGGTCTGGGGACTGAGATGGTCATTCCAGAACGTTGTACTTGATCCTCTGCCTGATTTTGAACAGTGTTTAGGGTCATTGTCATTTTGAACTATACAGCCCTGGCGCAACTTCAACTTTGTCATTGATTCTTGAGAATCTGCTGATACTGACTGGAATCCATGCGACCCTCAACTTTAACAAGATTCCCAGTACCTGCACTGGCCACACAGCCCCACAGCACGATGGAACTGCCACCACAGTTTACTGTGGGTAGCAAGTGTTTCTCTTGGAATGCTGTGTTCTGTTTCCGCCATGCATACCACCTCTTGTTATGCCCAAATAACTCAATTGTTGTTTCATCAGTCCACAGCACCTTATTCCAAAATTAAGCTGGCTTGTCCAAATTTGCTTAAGCATACCTCAAGCGACTCTGTTTGTGGCATGTGCACAGAAAAGGCTTCTTCTGCATTACTCTCCCATACAGCATCTCCTTGTGCAAAGTGCGCTGAATAGTTGAACGATGCACAGTGACACCATCTGCAGCAAGGTGATGTTGTAGGTCTTTGGAGCTGGTCTGTGGGTTGACTATGACTGTTCTCACCATCCTTCGCCTCTGCTTACCTAAGATTAAGCACTGTCACTTCCGGCCTTAACTAGAACTGTGCCTGTGGTCTTCCATTCCTTCACTATGTTCCTCACAGTGGAAACTGACAGCTGAAATCGCTGAGATAGCTTTTTGTATACTTCCCCTAAACCATGATGTTGAACTGATGTTGAGTTGTTTTGAGGCTCCGACGTAGCCACTCTCAAGAGAAGATGCAAAGAGGAGAAAAACTTGTAATTGGTCACCCTAAATTCCCTTTCTCATGACTGGATTTACCTATGTCAAGTGTCAATGAGCTTACCAAACAAATTTTATGTTCTAATAATTAGTGCTAAAGGTATTCAAATCAATAAAACGACAACGGTGCCCAAATTTATGCACCTGCCTAAATTAGTTTAAGTAACTATTGCACACTTTCTATAAATCATATAACTTAAATCTAAGTTAGTAATCCACAGGCCTAAATTACAGCTTTATCAACTAAAATTAAATAATTTGAGCAAATAAATCAAACCAAACCAAAACTTTTGTCTGTGCTGCATCTGCTGTCTAGGGGGGAAAAGAGTTGTAGTTGTTTATCCAACCACAGAAATCCACTGTACAAGTAAATGTGATTTTTTTTTGTTACCAGGCAATGTTCTTTATATATATATTTTAATATTTATCTTAAAGAGTAAGAAGTCAGAATAATGTCTCTTCTGCATATATCTTCCTGTGAAACCGAAGTGGGATATTTTGCACAAAAACTTCAGTGGAGATTTTGACTTGAGTAAGTGAAGTACATTTTATCTGTGACACTTGACAGAGCTCAAAACACCTCACAATCCAACAGCTAACAAATGATTTTGTTATTTTAAAAAGAAATGTGTTTTTTTGAAGTGTAGAAACATGAGACTGCTTTTGAGCCTTACTGTACTCAGCTGAATGAATTAATAGTTATATATAATTAATAAAATTATCACTATTGTGCCGTCCCTTTCTCTGGAAACTCCAATATAGATCCTACTGCTGACTGAAGCAACAGGTAAACATTCTCTATGATTACAGACTAATGAAAGTGTCAATGTACTAAACATTTGATTAAAATGTTGCTCTTTATTGGAGCTACATTCACAAATGTGACCTCCAGATAACCGGAATGATATTCCTTCCTTTTTATTGCTTTTCTTAAAAAAAAAATCTCTGGCTGTTAGATTTGTGTTCTCATGAGTAAATGTATTGGTTTGTTTTATGTTGTGAAAGACGTTTTCTGATTGTCATTTTACTTTGAAAAGGATTTTAT
>NW_024586298.1:3175-5149 GCF_018398535.1 Haplochromis burtoni
CTAAGAAATGCAAAAGAAGTCATCAGTGATGGACTTATTATCGCTATGATTCTAAAGGGGCTCCCTGAAGCTTACAAGCCATTTGCTATCCACACAACTCAAAGCAGTGAAGATTTAACATTCACACAGTTCAAAAGCAACCTACGAAGCTATGAGGAAACCGAGAAATTCGACAACAAAGTAAAAGTGGATAATGTGATGAAGGTTGATTTAACATCAATCACCTGCCATGGATGCGGAAACCGAGGACATTTTGTAAAAGATTGTCGCCAAAAGGGAACACCTAAGTGGTGTAGCTACCATAGAAGCTCGACACACAGTGATGAGACATGTAAAAGAAAAACCAAGTACAGAGATGATGCGAAACTAACTGTAGTAAAACAAGAGGACAAGAAAGAAGAGCAGACTTTTGTATTTAAAGTCAATCAAAGACTTCTGCCTACTGACATAATAAGAGAAGGACTAATGGTGGACTGTGGTGCTACTTCACACATCATTACGGAGAAGAACAAGTTCATAAAGTTTGATGAGACTTTTGATCCTGAGAAACACTACATGGAGCTCGCTGATGGATCCAGGACAAACAACGTCGCACTCAAGAGGGGAGATGCAAACGTCTCTCTACGGGACATACAAGGACACTGTACCACCATCACACTGAGAGATGCCCTGTTCATCCCATCCTACCCTCAGAGCATATTTTCAGTGAAGGCAGCTACAACCTATGGAGCACAGGTGATCTTCAAGAAGGGACAGAATGAACTGGTGAACAAAGATGGGACAGTCTTCTCCATTGAAGAATACAACAGACTCTACTATTTGAAAACGGTAAACAATGAAACATCAATCAATGACATAATGTCCTGTGACACTGTTAATCTGGCTTGTGATGTGAAAACATGGCACGAAATTTTAGGACATTGTAATGTTAGTGATGTGTTAAAGCTACCTGATGTTGTAGATGGCATGAAAATCACAGGCAGTGGCATGTTAGATTGTAATGTGTGCACAGAAGGGAAATTCACTAACAACAGAAACAGACAAAGCGACCCAAAAGCGAGTGAGCCATTACAGTTGGTGCACACTGATCTAGCTGGCCCCATTGAACCAAGTGGCCAAAGTGGTCATAAATACGCTATATTATTTACCGATGATTTTTCAGGGGCAGTGTCAGTTTACTTTCTAAAACAGAAAAGTGACACCACAGAGGCCACAGCAAAGTTTCTAGCTGACTGTGCACCATACGGCAGTGTTAAGTGCATTAGATCGGACAATGGCACCGAGTTCACAAGCAGTTCCTTCCAGTCTCTTTTAAGGGAAAAGGGTATAAAACATGAAACATCTGCACCATATTCTCCCCATCAGAATGGCACAGCTGAGAGGCAATGGAGAACTCTCTTTGAAATGGGGAGGTGCCTTTTACTAGAAAAAGAGCTGCCAAAAGAATTATGGCCTTACGCCATTCAAAATGCAGCACACACCCGCAACAGATGCTACAGTAACAGGACTAAAAGTACACCATATCAGATGTTAACAGGGAAAAGACCAAATCTATCAAAACTGTGGATATTTGGGTCAGACTGTTATGCATACATACATGATCACAAGAAACTTGATCCCAGATGTGAAAAAGGAATATTTGTGGGTTATAGTAAAAATAGCCCAGCATACCTGGTTTATAACCCTCACACAGGAAAAGTGTCAAAACACAGACTCGTGAGATTTATCAAGAAGAACACTGTTGAACAACAAACACAGACTGATGAATGTGACGCAGAAATTCAGACTTATGAATATGTAGTGCCTTTAAAAGAAAGTACAGAACAACAAAATGAAAATGTAGCAGAGAACAGACCTCCTAGAGAAGAGGAAACCAGCACAAATGAACCAAACCCTGACATAGAAAGAAATGAGGGTGATGAGCAAAACCAAACTGAGCGCTATCCTAACAGAGAAAGGAAACCTCCTAAATAT
>NW_024586299.1:0-5145 GCF_018398535.1 Haplochromis burtoni
CCCTCTGGCCAACACCAGTAGGCGGTAGGGGAAGTGAGCATTAATGTTCAATACAGCCAGCTGATCGATACACCAGGTGATCACGGTCTGCTTTGGTTGCTCAGTCGTCTCCATGTTTCAGCTGCTCCACCAGACTCCATTCAAAAATCTGTTATTTTTAACTCAGAGTGTTTTAACACGGTTTGGAGTCGGAGGAGCGGCTCCTCACAGAGCCGCTGAGCGCTTCCTGATCACTGATTAATAATGAATATTGATTAACGTGCACACGGCTGTGACGTCAGTGAACACAACAGATTAAAATGCTGATTCTCACCATGTCTGCTGCGGAGTTTGGCCGTTAATCCAACAACCGAGCAGAAACCATCCAAACACACACGAACACAGCACGCACACTAACAGGAAACACGTCACCGGCTCCACCACTGCATCCGGTTTTATGTCTGCACTACTGCCCCCTGCAGGACGAGCGGCCCGCCTACAACGACATGTAAGATAAAATAAAAATGTACACACAAATGTAGGAAATAAAATAGTTAATGTGAAAGCGTAGAACATTAATATTCATCTGCTGTATGACGGACGTGCACGCTGAACTCTCAAACTTATATGAGCTGTGTGAGATCTGATTGGACGGCCACAAACGCCCACAAATATTTCCTAAAATGTTTTGTTTGTTGTTTTAAATGTCAAACATTGTATAAGAAGACAAAACTGAAGCCTTTCACTGAACGAGCAAACAAACACACTGGTCCTCTGTCTGCACACACGTCAGAGCACTGCTGCCATCAGTGTGTTGGTATGTAACAACTGCAGTGTGACTCTGCACAGCCTCAGCATTTTTGTGCTCTCTGCTCAGAAAGAACTTATTTTAACATTTAGCTCAACAACAAACAAATTCTGCCTAAGAAGAATTACATTAGATTTCCTCATATCAATATATAAGTAGGGGTGACATGAGCCACAAGTGGCCACGAGTTTGAGACCCCTGGCCCAGGTAAGTGAGAAGTCTGATCATGAACACCACAGAGGTCAGAGGTTAACGCTGGGATGTATTGTTGTACATCAGCAGTGAATGACATGTTCATGTACAACCTGTATTGAACTTTTAAAGATTCATTGTGTTTATTTATGTTTTATTTCCACAGCGACTTTATTCTTTCACTGTACGCAGATCAAACTTCCTGTGTCCTTAATAAAACTGAGTCAGTCGTTCATTCGATGTAATCAGAGTAGTAACAATGATGACTGTTACTACACTGGGGCGATTGTGGCTCAAGAGTTGGCAGTTTGTCTTGTACTGGTTTGAACCCCGGCTCGGACAGTCTCGGTCGTTGTGTCCTTGGGCAGGACACTTCGCCTACTGGTGTTGGCCAGAGGGGTCGATGGCGTGATACGGCAGCCTCGCCTCTGTCAGTCTGCCCCAGGGCAGCTGTGGCTACACCTGTAGCTGCCTCCACCAGTGTGTGACTGTGAGAGTGAATGAATAGTGGAATTGTAAAAGCGCTATTTAAATGTAATCCATTATTATTATGATGATGAGAGGAGGAGATTCTGGAGGTGTCTGACAGCGAGGAACTGAGCAGGTCGTCAGGGATCGCTCTGTCCAGCTGCTGCAGATGTTAATTAAACCATGTGGCTTTCAGGTGAGCTCTGGAGCTCGTTTCCTCTGATCTGATTGGTCGGTTCGTCTCCTGTGGGTCAGTGGTGCCTGTCTGAAGAAATAAGACAGCCACCGCAGGCTCCGCCCTCATCCTTCTTACCTTTTTATTGTCAGGTAGAACATACACCTTTACAACAGCTCACAGGTAAAATGTACAAAAATAAGATTTTTCTGGGGGTTTTGTCCAGACTTCCTGCGGCTTTTTTTTCTTGGCGTACGATTCCTCGACCTGCACAAAAACGCACCTGTAAAACATCTGCTGCGACCTGTCCTGATTGGCTCGTTCATCCTGCGATATTATTGGGTGATTGCTGGAGGTGGGGACAATCATTTTATATGGTCCAAAAACAAAAATGAAGTTGGCAAGATACAAACTTCCATGGCTCTGTTAGCCCCACCCAAAGGGCAGAGGGGAGGGGCCTAATTTGGCCTTCATACATCACTCTCTCAGGTCTAAAAAAGCTCTGTACATCGTAACACAGCTACCAAACTAAAACACAGAAGAACAAATGGGTTTTGTAGCCCGCCCCCTCCTCCTCCCTCCGTCTGCTCTGACTGGCTGTTACGAGGCTGACCGACAGGCCTCTAGACCAATGACAAGAGGAGGATCAGAGGGCACGAACAGAGAATAAAAGAAGAGGTTTGGGAGCGTAGGGTCAGAGGCCAGCTAGGGGGTGGCTTCGATGGTGCACTCTTTCGCCAGGTGACCTGACTTCCCACAGTTATAGCAGTTCAACTCGGACGCCTTGCTGCAGTGCACCGCAACATGGCCGATCTCCCCGCACCTGCAGAGCACACGGACAGGTTACGCTGGACCGTTCACCTGTGTTTGTAGGCTCAGCTTTAGTATTAGTTTACCTGTAGCACTTGACCTTCTCACAGCACTTCTGGATGTGTCCGAAGCTGCCGCAGGAGTAGCACTTTTGCTCGTGGGCGTGGTTACAATCGCGCGCCATGTGACCGGCCTTGCCGCAGTTGTAGCACAGCTGCTCGCGCTCCTTCTTGGGCTCCTTGCAGTCTCTGGAGATGTGACCTCCTCTGCCGCAGTTGTAGCAGGCTGCAGGAAAGATCACACCTGTGCTCACCTGTCTTTAAACTGCTGTGATCTGTAAGCGTGTGTCCTCACCGTCCTCTGTGCGCTCGCAGTCTCTGGCCACGTGCCCAAGTTCGCCACATCGGTAACAGAACAGGTCTGCAACGACACGACAGGGGTGAACCGCCGGGTGTGTCACGTAGTCAGCTGTTCACAATAACAGCACCAATGCAGAAGCTGGAAATGGAAACAGGTTTCCACGTCTCCATGGCGACATCTGTAAAAACTACAGGCTTTTTAATAAACTTTAAAATAAACTCATGGAGGTTTGATGATGGGTGTCACCTTTGCCTCTGCTGCGTCCTTTCCCTCGCCCTCGGCCGCCACTCGGACAGTTCTTCACCCAATGGCCTGAGCGGCCGCAACCGAAACACTCGTTACTGCTCATCGCCACGACCACGGCTGGAACCACAGACAGGAGATTCAGATGTGAAACTTTACCTTCATGAAGGTGCAGAATAAAAACCACGGAGGAAAAGGAAAAACACACCAGGAACACCTGAGATGGTCCTGGGCCCACCCACACAGGTAGAGTTTACAATAATTGATCACACAGCAGTGAGGAATAAATTTGAAAACAGCAGATGTCTTTCTGAAAGTGCTGTAACTAGATTAAGGATTTAATTCCAGGACTGTTTAATGTTAACTAGTAATGACTTCATGAATAACATTTTAGGCATTAGAGAGAAAAAAAGACTCATAATCATCCCACAGATGTAATATTATCTACAGCTACTCTTAGTACCATTGATGTTAAGTTAGACTCTTTTTCTCCAATTGATCTTTCTGAGTTAACTTCAATAATTACTTCCTCCAAACCATCAACGTGTCTTTTAGACCCCATTCCTACAAAACTGCTCAAAGAAGTCCTGCCATTAATTAATGCTTCGATCTTAAATATGATCAACCTATCTCTAATGATCGGCTATGTACCACAGGCCTTCAAGCTGGCTGTAGTTAAACCTTTACTCAAAAAGCATCTCTAGACCCAGCAGTCTTAGCTAATTATAGGCCAATCTCCAACCTTCCTTTCATATCAAACATCCTTGAAAGAGTAGTTGTCAAACAGCTAACAGATCATCTGCAGAGGTTTATTTGAAGAGTTTCAGTCAGGTTTCAGAGCTCAGCACAGCACAGAAACAGCTTTAGTGAAGGTTACAAATGATCTTCTTATGGCCTCTGACAGTGGACTCATCTCTGTGCTTGTCCTGCTAGACCTCAGGGGAAAACACGCTGGATCTTGTTTACACAAACATCCCCGGCGCATATCGGGCAGAGCCCCGCCCCCACCTCGGCTACTCAGACCACATCTCTGTTATGCTAATTCCAGCATACAGACCACTCGTCAGGCGATCAAAACCGGTTCTGGAGCAGGTGAAAACCTGGCCAGCAGGAGCCATCTCTGCTCTTCAGGATTGTTTCGAGAGCACTGACTGGAACATGTTTGGGGAGGCTGCAACTTACGGCGACTTCACTGACCTGGAGGAGTACACGTCATCAGTGTCCAGCTACATCAACAAGTGCACCGATGACGTCACTGTCTCCAGGACCATCATCTCACGACCCAACCAGAAACCGTGGATTACTGCGGAAGTGCGTGCACTTCTGAGGACCCGAGACTCTGCCTTCAAAGCGGGAGATAAGGTGGCGCTTAGAAGAGCTAGGGCCAAACTTTCTCGGGCCATCAGAGAGGCGAAGCGCGCACACGCCCAGAGAATCCACAACCACTTCAAGGACAGCGGCGACACACGGCACATGTGGCAGGGCTTACAAGCCATCACTAACTACAGGACGACATCACCTGCCTGTGACAGTGACGGCTCCCTCCCAGATGCGCTGAACAACTTCTACGCTCAGTTCGACAGGCAGAACAACGTGGCGGCGAGGAAGACCACCCCTCCTCCGAACGACCAGGTCCTGTGTCTCACTACAGCTGAGGTGAGGAAAACTCTACGCAGAGTCAACCCACGAAAAGCTGCTGGACCAGACAACATCCCAGGCAGAGTGCTCAGAGAATGTGCTGAACAGCTGGCAGATGTTCTCACCAACATCTTCAACATCTCTCTGAGCAGTGCCGTCGTTCCCACGTGCCTCAAGGCCACCACCATCGTCCCCTGTGCCCAAGAAGTCTTCTGTGTCCTGTCTCAACGACTACTGTCCTGTTGCACTTACACCCACCATCATGAAGTGCTTCGAGCAGCTCGTCATGAGACACATCAAGACCCTGCTGCCCCCCTCACTGCACCCACTTCAATTTGCGTACCGCCATAACCGCTCAACGGACGACGCTATCTCCACTGCACTCCATCTTGCCCTCACACACTTGGACAAGAAGGACTCACACGTTCGAATGCTGTACATAGATTTCAGCTCAGCATTCAACACGATCATC
>NW_024586300.1:0-5145 GCF_018398535.1 Haplochromis burtoni
AAGAAAGCTTTCACTTGAGTAAATTAACTCATATTACTGCTAAGTAATGTTAGCTAAGTTCACAGCATATTCCATAATAGCGCTGCCATACTGCATCACACTCAGTGCATTTCAATCATTTCTCCAGCGAGTTTGATAGCAAAATAATAATCATAATTTTAAAAAATAGCATGTGTAACGTACACGTACTGGAAAATTATTTACTAGGACTCACCTATCATGCGACTGGAGAGCGCAAACTCCGCCATTGTCGTTTTCCATCAAACACTCATTAAAACAGCAACCTACAGGTATGTTAGCGCACTCATCCCCGACTGTCCGAGGGAGGGGCGGGGTCACACGTTGAAACAGACGCAAGGCAGCCCAGGCGGGGAAATTTTGCTTTTACATTTTGCGACTCATTTTATTTCTCTATCTGATAAGAAAACTATTCAATCAGATAGTTATTTGTGGTGAATGAAATACAGCTACACTTTCAAGCACTTTTAAGCACCACATCTGAAATTCAAGCACTTTTCAAACCTTGAAAAGACAACATTAAAATTCAAGCATTTCCAAGGATTTCAAGCACCCGTACGAACCCTGTAGAGTCTCTCTGGTAGTTCCACAGCAGTGCAAGAGCACCATCTACTGGCATAATGAAATATAACCATGGTCTGGCAACGCATAACAATGTCAAAATAATCACAATAATAAACCAAAAATAAGGGGGTAATTGGTTTTCTTACAAAAATAAACATGTAGCCTTTTCCAACCTGCTACACATGCATCAGGACGTTTCATGGGTTATGTTTTGAAACAGGATCAGGATTTTGTGCTATTTTACCTTAAATTGTTATCCATCTGCTTGAGTGCAGTAACTGAAGCAGATATCTTGTAACTTGTTTAGCCATCCTGGAGACCATGAAGTTCTTTACAACAAAATAAAACAAAACAAAAGACAAGGAAAAGTTAGTATGCAGCCACTTACAAAGCTTACAAAGAAACAAAAAATATCACCTTCTGTGAATAAAAAAAAAAAAATTCCACAATCCACCATTCTTTGTACTATAAAATACTTTAAATGTAGACCTTAAAATAGCAATTTCAGTTTTCCAGGAGTTAGAGTTTGTAATTCAATGTATTTCAATTCAATTCAATTAAAATGTATTTATGTAGCAAATCAAAACAACAAGAGTGTTTTGATTTGAGTGTTTCCCATCCAATCACGGGCTTCCTGACCAGCCAAACCGCACACCTCAACAACAAAAACACTTCCTGTATACAGTCCTCATGAGACTTCACTGGTCACTCAGAAGCCAGGAAATCCTATATTCGGACAAATGCAGGGGAAAAAAACGAGGTGGATTCAACACATACTTATAACTGGTTTGAAAGTGCAGGTGTGAACATTCAAATGTGCAAACATGTAAATATCAAAACATGTAACCACCAAATGGGTACATAACTAACTCTATAACCCTCCTAAACACCTCTTTGTGTATTAAAGGACATAGAAATTTACTTCTACACTTTACACATGCATTGATTCATAAGGAAAGCATTTAAAATTTTGGAATTTTGCACAGTGTGCCATCTCTGCTGTCACGTTTCACAATCAGTGAACATGTCAGCGGTAAAATGTTGATTCATACTGATCATAAACAACGCCTGTGCTCTTTTGTCTGAGGATCCAGTGGCACGTTTAAGACATGAAAACTTTATCTAGGAACAAAAAAAAGCCTTGGCTTGATAACACTTGGAATTTGATCGAATGATGGGTGCATGCAAGAAGCGGGCAACGCCAGACAGTCAGCCAGCGCCGTAGGCTGGGGAACACTCACTCGCGGGCTGAAGCATCAAAGACAGTGAGGACAGACTGGCGGGCAAGTCGGAGAATGCGGGCAACACGCCAGGGAACACAGCCTGCAGGCGCAGAAGCCTATACGCCAGACAGAGACTGGCTAAGAAGGCTGGAGAACACACATTCGCTGGCTGATGTAGCAGACACAGCGAGGCCCAACTGGCGTGTAGGCCGGCAATGTGGGAACACAGCCAGCAGCTGCAGTGCAGCCGCTGGAGAGGAGCTCCAAGCCAGGGACGCGACCCACAGGTCACCCCAGGGCCAAGCGGCCGCTGCTCGGGTACAGTTGGCACCGCAGGCTGGAACACAACACAACCGCTAGCTGGCTTATCAGACACAGCGAGGCCCGGCTAACATGCAACGGGCGAACCACCTGAGTGTTCTCCGGCCTGGCGCTGGATGAGCATCAGACACAGCAAGGTCCAGCTGGCACGTAAACTGGCAAAGCGCGGGCAATAGTTGGGTTGCGGTCACGTGGTTCTGATGACGTGCGGAGGCAGCGCGATTTTTGAGTGGAGGGCGGAAGTAAACATGGAGGACACTGTGGAGAGTCAGGAGAGCAGCTATTGTGCAACTTTAGACCCCGTTTCTCGGGAGAGATATAAACAGATAGTTAAAAAATATATCGGACGTGATCCGTATTCTTTGAAAATGTCCGAATACACCACAGAAGTAAAGGATTTGCCTACTATCGAGGCTGTGGATATCACCAACTACTTGGTCCTCCAGACTTCTTACTACACTAGGCAGCAAATGAAAGCTTTCAAGAGTCTGGAGGCGTACAATTTTTTTGTCAGCGGGTGGGTCCACAACCTTGGAACAAAACGTCTCCGTGATGGATACAGTTTGGTGTTTGCAAGGGTGAGTGTTTGTTCTTATATTGCTTTATCTTAAACACGCTAACAGTTAGCGGTAGCGGCTTTAACGTCAACAAACATGCCACATCCTTAGGACTTCGTTAGAGTGACAGTTGTTTGTTTCAAGGTAAACCATTCTCAGAGGTCTAACGAGACACCTCTGAAGACTTGGGTAATTGCAAAGGAGGATTAAGGATTGAGCTAGGTTGATTTATGGAAGCTGCAGTTCGGGGTTCTCCACTGTCACTAGGCTCAAATCCGGGCTCTCAGCCGTCTGTTGCATATCCAAAATCGCCTCTGCACATCGATGCTGTTCTGCCTTAAGCTTCATTCTTTTCTCTCGTTTGAGAACTGATTCCGATCTGGGTTTTCGTTCGTAGCCGAGATTGACCGTCGGAGCCCAGTCCTCCGACTCTTCGTCATCCAAAGCACTTGGGCAGCCTATAGTCCCAATCAAGTCAATATTAGACTACTAACTTAAAAGCACTAAGTAAACGAGAATTTAACGACAACCTAATGCTAATAAGTTCGTTTGCAAACATAACATTACCTCTGACGAAGTGGTCGCTGCAGACACGGGCATTGGCAGACTCTGCTCCTCCCGACTGTAAACGTAAATTTAAAATCCATTTTTTCCTACGTTTTTCGGTTAGAATTTTCCATTTTTCTCCTCTTCGTTGGGCTATTTTTGGTACCCTAAAATACCGTTTATCAGTTTCTCGGGTCGACCTACTGGAGCATCCGTAAACACAACAGGACATAGGCATTTTGCGTACTGTCTGTCTGTGATTTTGCGCTTATCTTTTTCACTTCCGACCGCCAGTCAAATTTCGCGCTTTACGTCGACGTCACGTCTACGTCAAATGAAACCTAGCTATACGCCAGGGGAACACAGCCTGCAGCTGCAGAAGCATCAGCTGCAGAAGCATCAGCAGCGTCGTAAGCTGCAGTCAGAGCCGAGAAGCCGCCCAACTCGAGCAATGACAGGAACCTTGCTGGCCTTGTGAACTGCGCACTGCGGGGAACACGCCAGACAGAACAGGCTACACTAGGCTGGAGAACACTCTCTCGCTGGCTGAGCATCAGACACAGCGAGGTCCAGCTGGCGCGTAAACCGGCGAAGCGCGGGCAATATGCCAGGGCAACACAGCCTGCAGCTGCAGCAGCGGCGGCAGCTTAATCTGCGGTCACAGCCGCGAAGCCGCCCCACTCAAGCAACGATAGGAGTCCTGCTGGCCTTGTGAACCGCGCACTGCGGGCAACACGCCAGACAGAACAGGCTGCACTAGGTTGGAGAATGCCACTCGCCGCAGCGAGGTGAAACTGGCGTATAAGCTGGTGAACGCGGGCAAAACGCCAGGGCAACACAGCCTACCAAGCCACTCGAGCACAGCAGCTGGCTATGATATGCGGATGATGCCCCAGAAGGGAAGGCGGATTCGCCAGCTGGATAAGTCAAGTCACAACAGATCCCTGCCTGGCACTAGGCAGTGACACAGTGCCAGGGAGGGAGAGCCCGTCACAGCAGCTCGGCCATTCAGTGGATGACTGACGTAGGATGAGGCCCAGCGCCTGTCCCAGGAGTAGAGCACCTGCACCATCCACGACAGGGGAGGTGCTAGTGGCTCAGGCCACTGAGGGCCCAAGTGAGGAGCAACCCAAGGTTCGTCACCAGAGTATAGCAGCCATTCTGCGCCGTCCGTAGACAGGGGGCCAGCAAGAGTGGGCCCGATGAGACACTGGACAGTCGGGAAGCGTCAGCTGACTGAGCGGGCACCTGCTGGCCATGTGACCCGCGACACAGGGGCAACACACTAGACAGAGAGCCAGCGCTGCGCGCTGGAGATCACTCACCCACCGGCTGACGTACCAGACATAGTGAGGTCCGACTGCTGTGTGAGCCGGCGAAGCGCGGGCAGTATGCCAGGGGAACACATCCCACAGCAGCAGTACAGCTGCAAGATGCAGGGCCTAGGCAGGGATGCGACCCGAAGGGTCCATCCAACCACAGAGCCGCAACGAGGACCGGCTGGCGTGTGAACCGGCGAAGCGCGGGCAATACACCAGGGGCTGCAGCAGCTGATATGCCAGAGAGAATCCAGCTAAAAAGGCTGGAGAACGCTCACTCGCCGCAGCGAGGTCCAACTGGCGCGTAAGCTGGCAAATGCAGGCAACACGCCAGGGGAAGACAGCCTGGCGCTGCAGTGCAGCCAGGGTCGTGATTCGCAAGTGGGGGTCAGCTCACTGAGCGGGCCCTGCCGGGACTGTAGACCCGCACATTTGGGCAATGTGCCAGACAGTGAGCCAGTGCCACACGGCTCACTGTGTGGCACTGGCTCACTGTCAAGCAAAACAAGCAAAAAACCCCAAAACAGAGCAACATACTAAACACAACACCATCACATTAATCTAGCTAAGTGTAAGCAGCAGTAAATACTAAATATT
>NW_024586301.1:0-1358 GCF_018398535.1 Haplochromis burtoni
ACTGAACCGGCTTGATGGTGCAAATCACTCACACTCTCAGGCTCATCAGCCATGCTCAAAACATGACTAGAGGGCTCAGCGCCCTCACAGCTGTCTGAACGTGCAGCCGACAAATTCTCAACCCATTGCCGAGTTCTGTTCACAGAATCCCCACTCTCTGAGAAAGACAGCAATCCCGTCGCATCCATGGCATCGCCAGATCCAGCTTCAGAAGAAGACTGAAAGGTGCGATCTGCGTGACTGTCCACGTCCACAGGCAAGAAGTTAACAAGCATCAACAGGTTACGGTGCACAACCCTCTCCTGTCCAGTGATAGGATTCTTGATCACATATGTGTGAGTAGCAGGTTTCACACCAACGACAGTGTATATGGTGGACTCCCACCTGTCTGCTGTTTTTCGCTTCCCTCTCTCACGTCTGTTGGAAACCAGGACTCTATCACCCGTAGCGATCAAGTTCCCCTTCACGCGGCGGTTATAGAGCTCAGCCTGACGTCTCTGTTCTTTGTCAACATGTCCTTGAGCAATAGCCATTGCCTCTTGAAGATCCTTTGTCAGGGACACCACGTAGCTATCATAACAAACGATTTCAGGATCTTTCAGTATGTTTTTGAACAGCACATCAACTGGAAGACGGGGGACCCTACCAAACATGAGATAGAAAGGAGCGTAACCTGTTGTCCCATGCACAGTACAGTTATACATGAATGTCAGGGTCTGGAGGCGCCGGGGCCAGTCGTGTTCATCAGGAGGGAGGGCACGAATCATGTTGCCCAGTGTCCTGTTAAAACGTTCCACACTACCGTTGCCCATTGGATGGTATGGCGTCGTCCGAGACTTCTTCACACCAGCAACCCTGAGCAATTCGGCAACCAGCTGACTTTCGAATGATGCGCCCTGGTCCGTATCTGATGACATTCACAAAACACAAGGGAGTTTGATACTGGCTGATGCCATCCACATTACACCAGGGCCAGTGGTGTTGGCTGAGGCCATCCACATTACACAACGGCCTGTGGTGCTGGCCAATACCATCCACATTTCACCAGGGCCAGTGGTATCCCATCCACAATATACAAGGGAGTTTGATACTGGCTGATGCCATCCACATTACACCAGGGCCTTTGGTGCTGGCCAATCCCATCCACATTTCACCAGGGCCAGTGTTGTTGGATGATGCCATCCGCATTACACCAGGAACAGTGGTTCCTTTCAGGCCAACATAACCACACCAGGGCCAGTGGTGCTGGCCAATACCATCCACATTACACCAGGGCCAGTGTTGTTGGCTCAGGCCAACCCCATTACACCACTGCCAGTGCTTCCTGTGATGCCATCATCACCAAACCAGGGCCTGTG
>NW_024586301.1:4005-5141 GCF_018398535.1 Haplochromis burtoni
AAAGGTGCAGATGTCTTGATACTCTCCAGGGGTGCCCTCCCCTCAGGATCAGCTGCCTTACCAATGACACACCGCTGGCATTGTCGCACATAATCCTTCACATCTCTGTCAATGTGCGGCCAAAAGAACCTCTGGCGGGCCAGACACAAGCTCCTAAACTGCCCCTGGTGGCCAGCATTGTCATGTGTGCCCTGGAGGACCTCGGGTTTTAAGGGCATCCGGGACAACAAATTGGTATCTCTTCTTCTTGGAGACCTGATCCCTAGATACTCTGTAAAGGATACCATTACACATCGTCAGTTTGTCCCAGTGTTTAAGGTACCTAATGACCATGGCACACTCACTGGATCTCTCCCTCCGGGAAGGTCGACGGCCGCGTTCCACAAAGTACAGCACTCTGGAGAGGACAGGATCCCTCAACTGCCCCTCACGAAGCTCACCCTCAGAGAACACAGGTTGAGCATCTGCTGCAGGGAGAAGTAGCTGTGGAAGCTGTTGGAGGATGTCAACAGCACGCGTTCTGGCACCCGACTCCCAAAGGGTATGTGTCTCAAGGATGGCAGAGACCTCTTCTTTAGTCAAGGACTGGTTCTTAGCATGCACCAACACATTAGGCTCCTCCTCGACCTGGCCATCGAAGAGATGTCGACTGGAGTTCGACTGTCGAAATGCCTCCTGTACTGAGCCAACAGAGATGGGAAGAGCTTCTCCAACTAGGTTGCTATAAGGACAGCAAAGCAACCTCTCTCCGACAGCCAACTTCACAAACGGTCGACGACTTAGTGCATCTGCGACAATGTTCTTAGAACCAGGGACATATTTGATATCAAACTCGTAAGATGCCAGATTCGCCACCCACCGCTGCTCACAGGCGTCCAGTCATAATGTGTGTAAGCGGATTATTATCAATCCACACCGTGAAGGCATGTCCCTTGAGCCAGTGGCTGAACTTGTCACACACAGACCATTTCAACGCAAGGAATTCAAGGCAATGAGCAGGGTACTTACGCTGGGCACGAGAAAGGGATGTTTGTCTGAGTCTTATATCAAAAGTTACAGCGATTTATATGAAGTTGTTCAAAAACGCTTTATTTTGCCAAGACAATGCGTTTCTCAAACGGCTGCAAAACCTGTTT
>NW_024586302.1:0-1599 GCF_018398535.1 Haplochromis burtoni
TGAAACCTGTAAATGTATTAGTAACTTCAGTTATAAAGCACTAATGAAGCCAAAATCCAGTTTTAAATAAATTTTTGAAAAATCTGATGAGTCTATCTTTTTCCTACATCATACAATTACAAGTTTCCACTGAAAATAAATTCATTATGTACATTTGTGTTTTTTCAAGCTCTTGTCCACTAAGTACCAATAAGTACCACTGAGGAAATGCCAGGAAACACGTCCACCGTCTCATGGATTACTACATTACAGGCTGCAGTATGTGAGATGAGCAGAGCTCTGAGTTTTTGATATGTACTGCGTGAGCTCCACAGAGCACTGTCCAGTTTTCATTCCTGTTCACCTTGACCACCTTAGACTTTCAGTAGAACTCAAGGTCGTGGTGCCCACAAAACGGTTAGATGTAAACATGATGGTGCTCGACTTCAGAAGGAAGAGCACAGCTACATAGACCATCACTGTCCTGGGATAAGATGATGTATATATATATATGTACACACACATCACATATATCCTTCCATATTCCTTCAGGGAGCGGAGAACCGTTTCCATGGAAACAGGCTGTCAGAATGTCCCGCTGTGCACCACCATATTGAAGATAGCTTTCCCTGACGAAGTGGTGGGTCCTCTGTATCTATTCCCAACAGTCTACTTGGTGTCTCAGTTGTTGGAGGCGGCGATGATCATCATGCTGTTTAGGTGCTACCAAAGGTTCAAGAGAAAAGAGAAAGGTAAGAGTGACAGCAGGATTCAGATGTTACATTTTAACACAGGCCTTTTATCACACAAGATAAAAAAAAAAAAACAAGTATCTACAGATGTCTGGCTGGTCGTTATTTCACAAAAATTCAACTGTGACTTGATCAAGTGTGGGTGTGGATGTTGTGGACATCTGAAGTGGGCAATGCTAGAACAAAGTTTGGGTTAATTCACTGAACTACATCCAGGTTGCAGCATCTCAGATTGGAGTGTTTGCATTACTCCAGTTGCTAAATTTAAAATATTTTAAATTAAACATTTTTTAAATTTTGTGTTTGAAGAAACAGTACTTTTTACACTACATAAAGTATAGAGCAAAACAATAAATAATACAGATATATTCTCCCCAAAGTACTTTATTGTACCTTTATGGGCTTGTAAAAGGGGCGATGCCTTCTAAGGTAGTCCTGTTGTACCCTTTCATGTTGTAGGTTATGGAGAACCACTATTGACAATATTATACTCTCATGTACTGGTACCCAAACTGACCTTTTAAAAAGGTGCTACATTAGATATAGTGTAATTTATTCTATATAATTTCATTATTAATAATGTATTTGCTTTGATTGTTAGTCATTTGAGTGGTCTCATTGATCACCGAAAGCATTATGTGCCTCATATCTGCCTCTACAAGAACAAAAGCCCTACTATGTGGCAACAGTGCTAACCACTGCACCACTCTGACCTGAGACGAACACACAATAAATGCACACTTGAGCCTCAGTTACAGGTATGAGACAGTTAAATGCAAATTTATGGTATTCTGCATTTAAGCATTAGTAATTATTATTAACATCTGGCACTCTCAAAAGTTTAAATTCAGTTCAATTTGATTTCAAT
>NW_024586302.1:3159-5137 GCF_018398535.1 Haplochromis burtoni
GACAATGGGAAACAGTGGCAACAAAAAAGTTCTGGCTAAGAGTCTCTGCTGCCTGTATTCGTATTCCATTTTCCACAAAAAAGGCAAAACAAATACAAAAACCTCCATCAAAGAGTAACTGTGCAATTGTGTTTTGTTTTTTGCTCAAGACCACTTTTAAAAAAAATCCCAAGAAAGTCTCCATGGAAGCACAAATATAAAGAAACAAGGGGAGGCTCAAGACTTTTGCACTGCACTCTCAGTGCAAAGGGCTGTCCGTGTATGTGCTGCTGGTTTTAAGGTTTATGAGAAACCATGCTTTGAATGCTCTAGTGAGATGCCACAGCAATCAAAAACAGCACATTTGTCACAGCTGAAACCGCGCAAAGTGGGCCGTCTCAGAACGGAAAACACACGGAGACAAGGGGTGACGTAAAACACAAGAACTTTATTACAACAAGACTATGAATCATGAACTCTGAACGGAATTATCAACAATAATGAGAAACAAGGTCAGAGAAGGTCAGAGGACTATAACTTGGGTATTTTTCAAGATCTAAGGTCACAATGAGAAACTAAGGCTAGAATGGGTCCGAAACATCACCAGACATTAGTGCACTCAAAGTTCAAGGTTTGGTGGAGGGCATGGGCACCAGGAAATGCAACCGGGAGTCTCCGTACACTGCAAGAAAAAAAGAGGAGATTAAGGGACCATGACCCAGAGCCCCGGAGATGGAGAAAGCAGAGTGTAGATTAATTAATCTTACAGTTTTGCAGGTGGTGGACTGGTAAGGTGGGGGAAGGATGAGTTGTCCAGGTGAGCTGATTACAGAGCAGGTGATCCATAGGGCTCTGTGATGGTGACAGGAGGGCAGGCAGGTAAGCTGAATGAGTGACAGGATAGAGAAACTGAACAGTCACATTTAGACCAGCAGCTGGGTGAGAGTAAGTGTTGTCTAAGACGAAACCTGAAAGCTGACTGGAGGTCTGTAGAGACAAACAAAGTCAACAGCTTTCTGCAGAAACCAGCTCTTTAACCAAAACTGTAGCGACTAACACTGACTGTGGCACGCTGAGCACTTGGCGGAGAGTAATGGTGATCGCTGATCCTAAATGCTGACAGCATAATTGCTCCCAGGTGTGGAGAAGCGTCAGAACGGCTTGAGTTGGCGCTATATAAATAAAATTGAACGGAACTGAACGGAACTGAACTGAACTGAATGCAACGCAGCGACTCTGCCCAGAAGTGGAGACAGCAAAAAAGAAGAAAACTCCAGCACTCACCCGGACCATGACAACATTATGACCACATGTCTGTAAGAATTTAGAGGAACAGATGTAACATATAGTTCAGGTGTATGGTGCGTCTAGTACTTCTGGTTGTCCTAACATCTATCTAATCTGTGCAGTTATAACTCAGATCAAGATTTTTTCTTTTCTTCATTTAAGCAATATTAGTCCTTTAAAAGCAGCAGTGGTTCATTATACTTGAATGATTTTTTTCTCTCTCAATAGCCCAGTGTTTTGAATGAATATTAGGCAATGTGAAAAAGTGTAATTCATCTGCATGTTGACATTTTCTTTGGAAATTCAGCAAATAGCTAAAGGATTTTTAAAGAAGGGCACAGGTTTTCACAATGCTGGGTTTTAATTCCAGTATTAGTTCATTATAGTTAAAAATAATAACTTTTAAGAAATCTATGTAAATCACTGTTTCTGTCATGGCAGTGGCAGCAGATGTGTGGAGTTATAAGAGAAGGTCCCAAATGCAGGCACAGGCTTTGATGCGAGTGAGCTTTTATTTACAGTACGTGACATTCAAACAAAAACAGGAAATGAGTGGCGTGGAGCTATAAGAAACTTAACTGGGAGAACTAAAACCTAACATGAGCCTGAACTGAAAACAAGAAACCTGAATACCTGGAAGAGGAGACAGAGAGCAGGGGCATGACAGACAGACGAACCGACAACAAGCACAAAGAATAATAATAATAATAAT
>NW_024586303.1:0-2556 GCF_018398535.1 Haplochromis burtoni
TTCCAATGGAGAGGGGTTCGAAGCGAGGCACTGTCATGGGTTTGTCCTCAGGCAGCCCCTGATCAACAGGTGTCCTCAGGCAGCCCCTGATCAACAGGTGTCGACACCAATGGACCTACAGCTTGAGCTGGCGCCTGCAGAACGGGCTGAGACGCTGCACCACGCTCACCCTTAAACACTGCAATATCAAAGGTAGCCATTGACCCTAAAACAAAAACTACCTGAGGCTAACAATAACAACAAAGAAGCACCACCTCCAATACACAAATGAAAAACAGGCGGGAAATGTGTGGCCACAGGTTAACCAATAAATAAAAATACCGCCGACCCTCTCCCCAGACCTGCCTACTAAAATCTTAGCCTAGTTAGCTTCTGGAGTGTACCAGGCTCGAGGCAACTTTAAAGGCTAAGCATCAAGTGCACAAAGCACCGACAAGCCTACCCCCGACAGGGAACTAATCCCCACCCGGGATTACTCCGAAAATAACAAAGGAAAAATAAAAAATGAGTGCCCGAAGGAGGAGCTTACGCTCAGCTAGACACTCCCCTTTGCTAACTGGAGAGAGAGCGCAGCAGATACAATACAACTAAACAAGCCACCGGCAAACAACTCACTAATTCTCAATTGCTGTTCCTTCCATTCATATCCCGGACGAGCCCCCACTTTGTTACGTTCCCCCCGAAAGGGTCTAGGCATGCGAGTGAGGGGACCAGTAACAAATGAGTCCAGAACAGAATGAAAGGAAAACAGACCAGTGTTTTTAATAAATAAAATAGTCTTTATTATAGATCATCTTAACATAAAGAGCCGGCAACGCCGTTTTACCAATAACCCTTGGAAAAAGAGAAAAAAGGTTGCAACAACAAAGAACACAACAACCAAACAAAAACTCCACACCACGAGGAGGCAATTCCAGGGGCCCACAAGCTCACCCTGTCACTAACAGCAGCTGGCTTACTGCTGCCAAGGCCCACAAGCCCACACTACTCACGTACAGCAGCTATGCTGTTTCCACAACTCCACACTTCGAGCAGGCTAACCACACACAACGCAGAGACACCAGAGAACACCCCACCCTGTTCACAGCTCATCCCCAGCTTATATGACCTCAGAGAGGCGATTGCTGACTGGGCCCAGGTGGCAAACGAGGCTAATCAGAAGCAGCTGTGTCCTGGGGAGAGAGAAGAGCAAGAGAGAGACAGAGGGGTGGAGCAAAAGAGGAGGAGGCGGAGAAAAACACCACGCCCACACAAGGGCAGTATCAGGAGGCCCAGCTAGGGCCGTAACATTTAGTTATAACAGACAGCTTCCTGCACTTAGTCTCATTAGTTTTCTTCTAAGATCCAGGAGTCTGCATGATGTGCTTTGTGTTCTAAAGTTAAAGGTAAATAAATCATATGTTTATGATTTAACATATCACATAAATCATATGTTAACCTCGTTTATTTTTATTTGATTAAACCCCAAAAATTCTAACAGACAGCTGGTGCTTAGAATAAAATTGAATAAATATTAAAAAGAGATGATGTAATCATTTATGTACAGGCTGCTTGATCAACCACAGGTGTAGTAATCACTGCTGGCGCGTGGCTCAAGCAAGGGCGTAGATTTGGCATGGACGGAAGGGACATGTCCCCACCAATATCCAGCGATATTGAATTGTCCCACCAATAATTTGATCTCTTCGAGTAAAGAAAAACAACCCGATAGAAAGAAAAAAACGATCTGTTAAACTCTCATTCACCCAACGGTGCAGAAAGAGTTAAATTACGTTCTCTTCTGGAGTCCTACCTCATGTGACAAATTATTAAATTGGAATTCAAAAATGAATTTACAAATGCATACAAATACATATTATTCTACAATTCATTATTTAAGCACAGATTTTTATTTCGATGCGCGTGGCTCTTGTGGTCCTCTGTAGCACTCGTGCAATTGTTTGTGTTATTTCAGTTGTCCAAAGCACGCATGCTTGCTTGAGCATGAGTTTTCTCTTTCAATCCTGCTTTTCTTAACCCTGAGTACGGACACTGAAGGAGGAATTTCAGTTAACATAATTTGAAGTGGCAAAGCTGAATGAACTGTATAGTTTCTACAGTGGCCCCCGCACTGTGGACAGGATTTATATAAAACATTAATATATAAAACATTGTCATTAAGTCACAGAAGGAGACACAAAGAGCAGGCATATCATGCAGGGAGTAGTTAACCCTGAGAGGAGATGCTGTGAAGGTCAAAGGTCAGATGAAAACCAAGCTCCTCTGCTGCCACCTGCTGGCTCTTATCTCTCTGTGTCAGATGCTTTTATACACCCTGGTGCTACATATGACATATTTAACACACAAACATAGGACTATGTGAAGTGCAATGTACAAAAATTGCAAAAAAAACAAAAACAAAAAAAACAAACAAGACAATGTAACACTAGACAGAACAGGACGACACAGACACAATGTCAAGACATTTCTTATACTTCACTTCTCTGGTTACAGGTGTGGGGACCTATCTCCCCCCACCACACTCCCTGCTGGTGGCTGATGCTCGCAGCCATTGGT
>NW_024586303.1:2994-5136 GCF_018398535.1 Haplochromis burtoni
AAAATACCCTCACAAGGATGTGTCTATAATAAAAGCCAGAACCTCGAGAATCTGGGGAGGAGGACAGTGGAATTTCTTTCATCCCACAGTTAAACAGTGTAGAGATGGATGGTAAGCATAAAAATGACAACATTTAACAATCCACTCTACCAGTTCCCGATGTCCCTGGATGGGCACTTAGGTATGTACTTGCTCAATCTGGGTGATTGCTTGGTGGGTCCTGACCCCTGTGGCTCAGTCAAGCCCCTTCCAGTGGATGCGGGACCCTCAGGCCTCGGTCCGCTCCGGCACAACCGGCTGCCGGGAGACCCTGTGGTCAAGTCGCCGCATCCTCCCTGTAGCTTCTGCATCGTAGCTGCTGGCTGACCCCACGTCTGGGGCTCTCCTCAGCTCTTTCCAGGAGGGTGGCATGGCTGCCCCTCCGGTCATCCTCCCTGGGCTCTCATGCTTTGGCGGGCCTCTGGATGTCTGGAGCCCGGATCTCCTTCATGCTAACTTCATGTGATTCAGTATTTATTATCTACTGTTACCTGCTACCTTCTCAACTACTCTTTTCTTCTTATTATTTTTCCCCGTCCCCGAATCCTGTCGGTTCTGAATGTAATAACTTAAAATAAAAACAAATAATAAAGATCAAATAAACTATGACAATCATGTGGACCAGTATAGCAAAAGGTCCACTTGGAAACTAGATCTGTCGGGCATTTTTCTTGACCTTAGGGCCTAACAGCAATATTCTGATTGCTACAGGACAGGACGGGCAAAGAAAGAAAGAAATAAAAAAGTACAAATAAATAGAGATGGAAAATGAGTAAGAGCAGAAAAAAATAATAAAATAGGATTTGAATAAAATGCTTAATTTATGGCAACTTTGTCTGTCAGAGTTGCTAAGCTAAATCAAAAGCAAAGCCTCTGTGCTGATGGAAAGGAAACATTAAAGAGCAGCTGGGAGTAAAACCACTGCAGCTGGCACAGTACTGCACACCTACCAATGAGAGAGACTTGACATGTCTGCTTCCAGTTTTGAATGACTGCAGTTCATGGACCTGGTTTTCCTGAGACAGGAGGATCTGTTGATGGCCTCCATGGTCGGCAGAAGGCAGTCAGTGATCTTTGGGCAGTATTAATTACCCTACGTGCAGCCTTCCTGTATTCAGCTGTGGTCGCTGCTCACCAAACCCAGGCAGTAAGAGAACACACTCTCCACATGGACCAGCAGCAACTTCTGGTCCATGTTACTCTTCCTCAGGATATGGGGGGAGTGCACCCGCTGCTGGGCTTTTTTTTTTATCATGGTGATTGTGTTGCGGGTCCACATGAGATAAGTGGTGCTGTGGTTGCCCAAAAACCCAAAGGAGGAGACACATTTAACCTGTTCACCATTTATAATGTGGGGAGTGGACCCATCTGTGTCTCCTGGAGAACATTATGAGCTGTTTTGTTTTAACATTGTTCAGCATCACATCATTTTTTGACCACCAGCGGGACAAATTCTCAACTTCTGCCTGGTATAAGAGGATGTCTGTGATTATGGTGTTGAATGCTGAGCTGTAGTCCACAGAGAGCATCATCATATAACTCCTCCTGTTCTCTAGCTCAGCGCTCTGTAAAGGGTGATGGTGATAGCATCCTACATGGACCGATTTCCTCTATAAGATAACTTGGCCGTCGAGAGAGGGAGGTAGCCTCTGATGTGCTCAGACAGTATCTGCTCAGAGCACTCCATGACTACAGAGTTGAGGACTACAGGTCTGTAGTTATTGAAGCAATATGACAGTGAAGGAAATGTGTTGTTTTATTCATTAAAACACTGCAAATGAAGCTGTTTTTAATACGGCAACCATTCAGTGTCTGGAAAACTATGGAGGACACAGACTGATTTTTTCTTTTTTTTTTTCTTAAGGCGAACCACACAACCCTGAGCATCCAGCCCCAATCATGTCTGGTTTCAGATGCTGTGCAGGTTGGGTGTTGTCTAAATTGGATTGTAGACTGTGAATATCAGGAGTCTACAAACATATAAAGACTTAAACTGGACACATTTATGTATCAATGTCAACTTACAGCTGTTTCACTTTCACAGGGTTTGTTGGAGCATTTCAATGTCAGAAGGTGGCAGCACGAGATCATAGTTTCATCTTG
>NW_024586304.1:0-5130 GCF_018398535.1 Haplochromis burtoni
TAAAGCCTAGCTAAAAGCCATTTGGCTGCTCTCCGGGTTTTAAAGGTAGAAAAGGCCAAATGGCAGTCCGTGGGGGTTTAAGTGTTTTAACTTAAAAGAAGGATTTAGAAGGCACTTCTGAAGTGCTAAACAGACTTGCAGATTATAAACTGCCTTGTGGATAAATTGTTGAATCAATGTGCAGTGCTACGCTGCTTCACACTTGGCGCATACCTGGATATTGACTCTGGCTAACCTGTTAGGCTAACTGGTGGAACTTGAAACCTATGTTCAGTTCTCTGGAATTGTTGGTGCGTTTCTAGTAATATTTGGACATATTGAAACTGGGGCATCAAAATTGTAGGCGCAGGATGATATTTACAAAAGCAGTGATTAATCATTACATAATTACATTTACCATTAATTAGGCGGAAGAACTTAGTTTGCATTGCAAATAGTTGTGTATACTAAGTTGAAATGTAGAATCTTCTGAACTGTAAAATTGTTGTGCCTGGTCTATTTTAGGTTAACTTGAGGGTGAATCCATCAATAATATATATACCAAACAGTTTTTTTCCCTTTTATTTTATTCTGAACCCCAGTGTACATTAATGAAAGACCCAGAATTTTGACTTTATTTTTTATTCTTGCTTTCTTATGTTATGTTGAAATGAAGTGAAGTACTTGTGTTATTAGTTACGGCTTAGTTGAGTTCTGGGCTAGTTATGTTTCATCCATGTCTCCTTGGGTATGTCTCTTCTCTGTTCTCTGTATAGTCTGCCTTGTCTTCTTTGTTTTACTTGCCAGGGCAGAAGTAAATTTTCTGCCTAATTTCCCAAGGGGTGAAGATGCTGTTGCCTTGACCAGCTAAGACTACAGATTATGGACGAAGTCAAGAAAAGTGAAAAGAATTACGTCCTGATTACAATGATGTTGATGCACACCACTTTGGCTTTGTGACGCAAAGAGATCATCAGCGATGACCTACCAGTAGGTCAGATCATGCATTGCTGGCCTGCTCTGAAATTGGAGTCCCAGGTAAGAATGTATATAGATGTGTCTAACAAGTTGTATTTTATATTGACTTCTGTTATCTGGCTTGTCTGAACAAATTATCCCTTGGTAGCGTGAGGATTTTGATGTATTCATCATCATTTTGATGATGACTTTGGCTGATTGGGGGGAAAAGGCTTGTATCTAGTGTGATACACAAATGTGTAACTTGCAAAAGGCTGAGAGGTAAAATGGAGGACCAGAAGATGTCAGACTTGCCATCTGAAAGACTTTCACCAGATCCACCATTTACTCATGTAGGGTTGGATGTTTTTGGGCCTTGGATGGTGACTGCCCGAAGAACAAGAGGAGGGCATGCGGAAAGTAAACGATGGGCAGTAATGTTCACTTGTTTGACTACCAGAGCTGTGCACATTCAGGTTATAGAGACTATGACCACTACAAGCTTCATCAATGGGCTCAGACGTTTCATTGCCATAAGAGGGCCGATCAAAACAATCAGATCAGACCGGGAAACAAATTTCACTGGAGCCTGTAAAGAACTCAGACTTGACACATCAGATTCTGAGGTGAGGAATTACCTTAAAAGCAACAAGTGTACTTGGATATTCAACGAGATACGTTGACTGCTCCCTCTGGGGATTTTGATGTTAATGATCTGTCCAACAAACACTGGAAAAGGGTCCAAGCACTCGCTGATGCATTTTGGAAGAGGTGGAAAATGGAGTATCTGACCATGCTTCAAACACAGAGAAAGTGGACAACAGAGAAGCCAAACCTTCAAGTGGGAGATGTTGTACTGATGAAGGATTCGCAAGTAAAAAGGACTGAGTGGCCTGTTGGACTTGTGATTAAAGCCTTTCCTAGCCACGATCATAGAGTACGTAAGGTGGAAGTTAAGGTAGTCAAGAATGGCACTCCTAAAGTGTATTTGCGGCCAGTGTCGGAGGTTGTTTTACTACTACATCCAGGGAATGGGTAGTGGTATAATTCATTATACCAGGCGGGGAGTGTGCTGCCACTGCTGGGGTCCAGTAGCTTCACCACCCCACCACCCCACTAGGGTGAGGAAGCGGGTTTGTGTACTCTAGTTTCTCTAGTAAATATAGGAAAAGTTCATGGAGTCTGGCCAAGTTGATACCAGCACACAAAATATTAGCTCTGAAGTTGGCTGTACTGGAGCATGAGAAATATATGCTTGTAAGTACGATTATATTCTGTGTTCATGTTAAGCATGTGATGTAAAATGGGTTGTTGACTCTCATATTTGAAGCCGGCATGTTAGCTGCATTGCCGTTGCTAATTGTGTTAGCATGTCAATTGGAAATTCCATTGTGTGTTAGCATCAAGCTAGCGGGATTTGGAGTTAACATGTTTTCATTTATTTTTCTTGGTTATACCAGCTATAGTTCAAGTTGCTAAGTCTTCAGCCTGTACTTTGTAATGTGAGAAATATATTATGTTCCAGATGTATGTTTTAATATGCTTTTCTTATGTTTGTAGTTTTACAGTGCCTTCATTAGGGAGACAAATAAACCCTGCAATGAGAACTGGAAGCCGTTGCCTCTTCTTTTGAAGAACTGTTTATCTATCTGCCAAACTGGACATCAACGTACAGGGAGGGCAGAACAGTTATAATGTAGATTTGGAATAGTTGTGTTTGCAGGTTATTAAACACTGCTGCATCATCACCATTCCCTCAAGGTCAAGAGCTCAGGAATAGACAAAGGCTAATCTTTGTGACTAAATTACTACAACCCTTAGAGTGGAGCATAAAAAGACGTAGAATTGCAGAGGGTTGAACAAGTAGACCCAGATGTAGATAAAGATAAAACAACAGCACACAAAAAAGTCCTGTACAAAATGTATAACTTCTCAAAATAAAAAAGGACATTACTGCAATGGAATTCATAGATTGTAATTAATCTCTGAGATTATAACACATACAAGCACACATGTTATAATCGTTGGTGTTACAAAGACATACTGTTGTTGGGGTGTTTGTTTGTTTGACCCATACTAAGCCAAAAAAAAAAAAAGTCATTAGTTTAGTGTCTGCTACCTTAAATAGTTCTTACTTGATGTTGTTAGTGATGGTTCAGACATCTAAGGAACACAATTAGCTAAAACTTTGGACTTCTGTGGAGGTTGCCTGTAGCAATGTGATCTGTAGTTCGACATAATTCTTACTCAGCTCTTGTTTTAAAGCCACAGACTGCAGTGTCAGGTCTCAATTTTAAGGCCAATATGAAAAACTTGATCTACCCCATCACTTGTAGATTCAGCTTTTGAAATCCAAATAAAATCAAACCACTCATGAAGATCCTGTGGAAAATCCAACAAAGATGAAGACTTGGTAGACTTCTGGGCCCTTATTTATTGGTGAGGAGTCATCACTACTCTTCCTTTTATGTAAATTTCCATATTTTTAATCTTCAAATTTATTCAGTCCCTGTCTTAAACCCTATTTTATTCCCCCAACTATGTCTGAATTGTTTCCTTTACCAAACAAATACTTAATAGATGTGTTTATGCATGTCCTACTTTTATCAGTGCACCATTTTAGACCATTTTGCATCCTTCATGGTATTAAACACTTGTGTTGCATCACTTTTTGGGCACTACTCCCAGACTCTCATTACAGCTATTTTGATAGATCTGTGCTGTAGTATTTATGTGATAATGATTGTTTCACTTGCTTTATAGTAGGAATACTCCATTTCACTTGGCAGTTCTATGACTTTTAAACCCGGTTGCACTACCAAGTAAATCTCTGTAAATCTTACTAATTGGGGTTTCTGCCACTTCAGACAGTATAAAGACCAGGTGCATTTTCAAATCAGCCAAATTCTACCAACTGTAAGGCACAAACCTTTCAATATAGACCACAAAGCCGTCAAGGTTACCCACCAGTCTGAAACATTAGGTCTTAAAGCAACCACTGCACATCAACAAGTGTTCATATAAATAGTGTAAGCTCTCATACAAATGTAGATAATAAGTGAACTAAGTATATGGGTCAAAAACAATGTAAGTATGTGAGTCAATTGCTTAAGATTGTAATTTCAATCCTTAAAGCACTCCAGTACAAGTATGTAGTGTATACAAATTGCAGAGGTTAATTCCTATTTTGTTGTTGTCACATGCACAGTTACTGATATAGAAGCCACTGTTTTGCTAGGAAAATTTCAACCACATGGTTGCACAATCTATCAAAAGAGTGCGTTAGCTGATTTGTAGACAAAGGAAGAGAATATAGTTTGGAATAAGAATTTGTGTTATTTATCCCATCTTCACATGCACTTACAGGTAATTCTTAAGGGTTCCAGTATTCCTGGATAACATAATCATGACATAATCTATTGAACTGCACTATTGAGCTAAGTCACATCACAGGGATTAAAGACAGCTATTAAAATTAAATCCACTTATATTTACAAGAGGATGAAATAAAACTTCAATTGGAGTTTGGGCTTTAGGAGTTTCATTTTGATTTTGATGGGATTTTCTGATCCTTTAAATAAAGCCACAAAAGAGCTCAAAGCTAAATTAATGTTTTATGCAATAGGAATTGGGAGACAGCAGGAGTCCACGATAAAGTGATGGTTTATCACCATCAGTTTATGTGAGACCAAAAGACATGCTAATGGCATGTTCATACTGCTGACCAACTAAAAAAATAAATACTTTAAATGGATTCTATACAGGAGTAAATACAGTATATATAAGTGAGTAATAGTGAGTCATGCTTCCTTATTTTTTCAGTGGTCTTATTTTTAAATGACAGTGATGGCAAAGGTTGAAAAGATCTTTCTTTTTAACAGTTCTTATAATCAACTACTACTTCAGCTACAGGGTGGGCCATTTATATGGATACACCGTAATAACATGGGAATGGTTGGTGATATTAAAGTCCTGTTTGTGGCACATTAGTATATGTGAGGGGGCAAACTCCTCAAGATGGGTGGAGACCATAGTGGCCATTTAGAAGTCGCCCATCTTGGATGCAACTTTTGTTTTTTCAATAGGAAGAGGGCCATGTGACACATCAAACTTATTGGTAATGTCACAAGAAAAACAATGGTGTGCTTGGTTTCAACGTAACTTTATTCTTTCATGAGTTATTTACAAGTTTCT
>NW_024586305.1:0-5130 GCF_018398535.1 Haplochromis burtoni
TTTTTGTTTTTCTTAAGAGGACAAGAGCGGCGAGGTCTATCGCGATAGCTTAATTTCTCTATCGAGTAAAAGTTATATCGCGATACATATCGTTATCGTTCTATCGCCCAGCTCTAACACAAGGATATCATACATCAAGAAGTAATCAGGGGGGTGAGTCATGGCTGGAGAAACAAGGCACAGGTGAAACTAATCAGTGGCAAAGAAACTAAAACCAGGGATAAAGTATAAGACATAAAAGTAGCTAATAGAGACAAAGATAAACCCCAGAGGATAGAGGGGACCAAATAACAAACAAAACTACAAAGAGAAGTCAAAACTCTAAATCAGGACCCAGGAATATAAGAGTACTCGTACCTTGGTTATCGTGTACAATCATCCAAAATCATTTTAGCTTGCACTGAAAGCTACATAAATGTCCTAATGACACTTTAGTAAAGTAGTCATAAATATTTTGAAAATGTATGTATGTTAAAGATGTTATTAAAGATTATTTCAGCCAGAAACCTTTTCACCTCCACTTACAAAGATGAAGATACGGTATCTGTATTTATGAGCTATCATCACTGCATTCTCACTCATCAGCCTACGAGAAAGTGTGAGGTGATAATTGGAGTCAGAGGTCTGAGATGAGTTGTGCCAGACTAAATTAACAACCAGCCTTTTTCATGTATTTGTATTAGCTTAGCAGAGTCAGCAGTGATGGATCTCTTTGCCATTTAGCTTCAAATGCAGAGTTATCATGTAGTAATGGAAAAAAAAAACACAAAATGCTATGCTGATCGTGATGTTTGTTAGCTGTGAGTAGTTTAATGAAATGCATTTTAATTTACTACTAATTTACTACTACTTCAGTGAATCAAAGGTTTTAGGAGATCTTCAGTGTTCGAAACATTAAAACAAACAAACAAAAAAAATTTGTTTATGTGGGACTTTTTAACTAAACGTGTCAATAGCGTGATAAGTTATCAGAATGATGTATTGATTTATAGAAAAACCTCAAATACTTTTAGTGGATTTGATGAAGAGTATCTATCATATTACTCAAGGGTTTTTTGTGTGTTTGGTAGACTAATTGTTAAAGATATTCTATTATCAAGTACTCAGATGCAATGAAATATCACTCAGACACTTAGAGCAGTTTTGAGAGATAGCTGATAAAATGTTGTAATATACTGTTGTTATTATATGGAAAGAAAAAGATGATAATAATAAGAAGTAACCTAGTCAGTTATGATGTGAGATGGACAATTGTTATGAAGTAGTCTGCATCAAGCTTAAGGTTTGCTCAAACTCAGTATAATGACATAGGAGATGAAGAAAATAAAGGAAATATCTAAACTACTTAGGTGCATAGAGGCACCTGACATGCTTGAAAACCTGTCATTTACCCTGGATAAAATATTACTGAGATATAGAGCACATCTATAGTAACAACTAATAAGCCAAACCCTGTAGACAACAGCTAAAGTTACAGGATTGTGAAGCTGAATTAAATATGTGGACACCGCTAAGTTGATGAGCATGTTACACATTTTCTTTTATTTTTTATTTATTTGTTTTTAGAGCAGAAGCTGCATAAAAGCCAACACATGCAGCTGTCTGTGAGCTCAGTTTTCCCTCACACGTCTGCTCTGTTTCAGTAGCAGCATTTTTTCTTTTTGGGTCCTGACTCGTGTATGTTTTTGGTTTTGTTTGATTATTTTATTTTGTTGATTTGGAAACAAATTTGTGACAATACTTGTAGACCATACTGACACATAGTGATTAGGCATATGATTTACAAATGCCCAGTTTTAGAATTGTGAGCAATTCAAAGTTTAAATATATGTATATATATAACCCTAATTTCAAAGTTTGAAATATGTAAGATGTTTGAGATGTGTGAATTCTTTGAAAAACTAGAAATTATCTAAAAATGCCTCAAGTGAGAATGTAATGTTGCATCTATAGAGAAAAAAAAAAAAATCTTGCTGGAAGTGATCACCTTGCCAAAACAATTGGCACTTTGCAAATGTGCTGCACACCAAAAAGATAACTCAGAAGTTACTAAAGGCAATAACTTTGCAGACCAAGCCGCAAAGAAGGCAGCGCAGCAACATATACAGACCTTAATGTCTGAAACCTCAAAGTTAATACCACTTGATGTACTTAAAGATGAACAGAAAGCCGCATCTATCACAGAACAGAAGAAATGGTTAAAGTGTGGAGCACAGCTACAAAATGACTTAATGGTCTGTGATGGAAAACCTATATTACCAGAGTCATTACACAGGACAGAGGTTGTAGTGACACATGAGGTAAACACCTGTGTCAACAGGAGGGAGATATAGTATAGATAAACAATACAATACACACTATAAATTTTGAAACTTTAGCGAATAATTTGTAAGAACATGCCTATTCTGTCAAAAAAAAAAAACAAACAAAAAAAAACAAAAACAAAACACAACTCACAAGGAAACTTAAGACCTAAGAGAGGCTAGTTTTCCATACAATCCACATGGATTTCATTGAACTTAACGAATGCCAAGCATCAAAATATGCTCTAGTAATTATAGATGTATTTTCAAAATGGCCCGAGTGCATTGGCCTAGTAAAAATGTGGATGAGAATAACACAAGGTTCTCAGAAACTTACACCTTTTGAAATCATCCACGGGAGAGCGTTTCCATTGCCAATTACTAGTGAGCCTATTAACAAATCAATAAGGGAAACTACCCTAGCAGAATGGATGACTAAGCTGTTTGAAAATAAAGAGATTGTGTTAAACAACCAACTGCCGAGTGATATCTCTCCAGTGTCTTGCAGGTTGCAACCAGGTGATTGGATCCTGATCAAAGTACTCCAGAGAAAGAATTGGAGTTCACCAAGGTGGGAGGGCCTATACCAAGTCCTACTTACCACACCCACCGCCTGCAAAATAGCAGAAAGACCATCTTGGATCCACCAAAGCCACTGTAAAAAAGTGAGTGACAATCCAGACGCTTAGACGCCGGCTCCCCTGGCTTCTAGGTGATCTATTGGTGAAGGGAAGGGCTGATTGGGTATATCCCGCCCTTTTTTTTACTTCTCGCCAATAGTCTACTCACCAGAGGTCTAGGTGTGCCTGGTCATCATGAAGACACTTGTCCTCCTAGTGGCCAGCATTGCGCTCCTAGTGAGCCTACTAACACTCACCCAGATGAGAGGAAATAAACAACACCACCTGCAAAAAGATGGACACATGACAATTCGCATCTGCGTGACCTGAACCAAGACCATAACCACCCATGGATGAACAACGCGTGGTATAGATATGTGTATGATAGAACACACACCGACAACAGCACGGAATGCTATGTGTGTTCACATATGCCAACAACAGCCGTACACGCAACAATATATGGAAAGGCACCTGAACTTGACGAAGCGATGTGTGTGTTCAACAAAGCAACAACTGGCAATTGCACACGCAGAGATTTGATGGCAACAGGACTGACCCTAAAAGGTCAAAGCACAAAGAAAGAAGACTTAATTCCATGGTGTAGTGACACAGACGTCAAACGTGTCACGAAACCACTTTCACAACGACGGATCCTAATTGAACAGACAACCCCTTGTGCCTACAATCTGACGAACTGGAACTACACCTGCAACGAAAAACATTGGGTAAACGTCAAAGCCAACAACACAAAAAACAAATCATTCGCCATAGTTTTGCCGCCGGACATACAGCACCCAATGTGTTTCAACTTCTCCGATGGAAACAGGAAACTTGGACGAAACCGCAACTGCACACAGACACTTGACCTGACCCAATCCAAAGGAATACACAACTTCAAAAATGGAACTTTCTGGGTCCAGGGAGCCGCTTGGGCCTGCGGGCCTAAAACCTACTTCATGCTCCCACCAAACTCCACCGGTCTGTGTGCACCAGTACTAATTTCAGACCACACCTTCAAGATCACAGCAGAGACACACACGTCAAGAGCAAAACGTGAAGTTGCTGAAGTCGCTGAAGTAATGCCACATGACTCAATCTATGGATCAGATGTGCCCAAGAACTTCAAACTATGGACTGATGGTCAGAAAGTCCTCCACTCCTTGTTCCCTTGGGTGGGAGTTGGGAAAAACATGCTGAGGATCGAGACACTTGACTATCGATTTGGACTGTTCCTAAACGCTTCAATGAAAATCAACAAAGCGCAAAATGAAGAAATCGACGCAATACGCATTGTAGTGATGCAACACAGAGTCGCACTAGACATGATTCTAGCTGAAAAAGGAGGTTTGTGTGTATTGTTTGACACTACATGTTGTACATACATCCCAGACAACATACACTCACAAAACATGACCGACGCTTTGAACACCTTGAGAAAGATTAAAGATGCTGAACAACAAGACTATGTCACAAGCACTGATGATTGGTTGACATGGTTACTAGGTGGTTCATGGAAGTCCCTACTGATTAAAGGACTTGTTGGAATTGCATTTTTGCTTTTACTGTTATGTGTTTTCACAACATGTGTAGTACCCTGTCTGAAGAAAATGGTGTCAAACATGGTAACAACTTCTATCAATGCTTATGTGATGATGTCTCAAATGGAAGAAATTTTGAAAGATGATCCATACAGTAATGTTTAGTTTAATTGAACACAGGACTGTTTTATGACGTTCAAACCGAAAATGTTTAGACAAGAGGTTATGAACTGATATAACTAACAGTACTGTCATAAGAGAAATCTAAACAACAGGAGGGAATGTCAGAGTATTTTTGCTTTTAAAGGTTTTATTATTCATATAATAATCAGCTAAGAGTGTTTATATTTCTCTTCTGTACTCAACCAGCTGTATATTTTAATTGCTGGCTCCCTACTTTATAACGGAAACTGTTTGCTTTCACATAATCACTCTTTTGCCTTCACATTGTCACTGTTTGCCTTCACACTAGCAGGAAACCGCCACCCACGAGTAAGAAACAACCTTGTAGAGAACACGAAGTTTTTTGATAAACCACACCTGTTTTCTTGACAAGATAAGGATGATATTTCCTTTTTTGTATGCTTCATGATGTGTATAAATAAAGCCAGACTGCACCAAGGAGGTGTGTGAGTCTCTCCCTGAGTCTCTCACCCGTGCACGTTT
>NW_024586306.1:0-5125 GCF_018398535.1 Haplochromis burtoni
TTTTTAGCACAGAGCTAAAATTTCCACCCGAGTGCCAAACGGGCAAAAGTTTCAGTGGGATAAACGACACCCATCAGCTCGTCATCGGCTAATAGTCGGTTTTCCTCTCTGTGTCACGCTACTGGATCAGAGACAAACGAGCTCGGCACATATGACGAGATTCACTTACTGTGTCTGTCCATGACAATGACGTTACTCTCCACCCAGCTGGAGCTCTCGGCCCCCCGATGCGCCCGCACTCTGCCCGTGTAATTCCCGTGCACGGTGATGGAGGAGGAGGTGAACTCACATTTGAGGGCTGATGTGTTTGTGCAGCCATTGTTGTATCCAGTTGCTAAGCTTCTGTAACAGAGAAACACAGCGATGGCGTCACAGGTGTGACTTCAGACAGATGTTCTCCTCTCGGGAACACCACCGCTGTTCAAGAAGATCTCACAACTTTATCCTGCAGGACGTGTGACGGCACGAAGCAAAGAAACTAACGCTCACACGAGCTGGCGGTGCTGGTTACATCAAAGCTGGAACGCCACGTTCACCGTTTGTGCATCGGGACAGAAAAGCGTGCGTTTGCTTTCTAACGAGTCAGTCGAGTCGAGGCGTTTCCCAGAACAGAGACGCTGCAGATAAGAGGACGTTTCTGTTGTGTGAACACCTGGACCGCAACAAAAAACAGCTTCGATTTCACCACGGTCCTCACAAACCACACCACACATATTAAAATGGCTTCAGTGGGCCGGAGAGCAGGAGAAAGGCAGGTGCTGTTCTTCCTGTAAGTGATCTGATTGCAGCTTTTCAGAAATGTGGAACAGCAGGACTGATGGTGCAGATATCACAGATTCATATGCAAAGCAGGACTAAACCGGTCTGCAGTCACTGCGGTGTCCTCACCGTTTCAGAGCACGTGCATACTGTTTTTAAATAATCATTAAGGATCATCTGAAAACGCACAAAGGGAGCACATCGAGTGCTGACACTGACACCGCTTTGGAATCGTTTTTCAGAAAAGTTGGACGAGCTGCAACAAAAGGCTGGAAAGAGTGTAAACCTCGACGTCTGCCAACTAAAGAGGAGGCCGGGTGTTTCCAGAGCGCACACAGCTGGATGGACACATCTGCATGGGCTCAGGATCATCACTGCGTCCACGCAAACAAGACCCGGGAACGCCGCCGGCTTGCCTGAGCCGGGCACAGATGGAAGGCTGTGCCCTGACCAATCAGATGCTGAGATTATGTTTGGACATGACGGCGGTTGTGTCGGTTCCACAAACGCACCGCAGTTTAATCTGTTCATCTGAACATGACTCCGCCTCCTGACTTCTGCCTGAACGCACGTCTTCATCAGATCGACCTCATAAAGCCGAGATCTGACAGCGCAGGGAGGAGGGGCTGAGGTCAGAGGTCAACACCCACAAAGAAGCGAAGATGTTCCTGTGACGGTTTTACTCGACATCTCAACAGGAGAGAAAAAACACGACTAACCCACGAGTCTGCAAACACACTGTTCATCAGCGCACGGCGTTCTACAGAATAACCGCCGCACCTCTGCATCCAGGTAAATCCAGGTGTGATGGAAGGTTTACTCAGCGCTGAGTTTTAAATGTTTGTTCCTACAGAAAGACATCAGGTTCAAATTTATACTGCCTGCAGGAAAAACTCCTGATGCTGGACACGAGGGCACATTTATACAGACTCATGAAATCCGTTCTTCTTAGAATGATCTCTCCCAGAACAACAGCTGGAACTCACCGTTCCCCCGCTCTTGGATGAGTAACTTTTGTGACTTTGTGATTCCATAACTGCGTTTGTACTTCTTCTTTGGACACGGCTGTTTCAGTCTCCTCATCGCGACGCACCATCAGCGCTTCACCTGGAGGTACAGGTGCTTCCTCATGCAGGGATGGCGGCGCGTCAGTTTGCAGATAATGAGCTTTTTGCAGGAGCCCATCGGACACAGACATGGTGGGAAGAGCAGAATAGGGTGGCGTTTCATAATCTGACGGTAATGGGCTTGTCGTGGGGGTCAGGTTTGCTCGCACGCGTGAGTACATCAAGGTAGGCGGGTCTTCTCAGGGGCGGTCTGTGGATCTGCCACATCGGATTTCATTAGTTCACATTCTGCATGGATTATCTTACTGACAGTTTATCCAACTTCCTCTATGTGGCCTGAACAGAGTACATCCTGCGCTCACAGGCTTTATTGCAGTCACTGTTCCTTCAGTCCATGCAGACCCTGGGAAAAGGCTCGCCCCTTACTTGGGACAAATCCCAGCAGGACCTGAAGCTCTGCAGCATCGCTGAACCGAAGGGTTTCATAGGAGAAAGCATCAGCGGATGTTTTATTGCTGCAGCCTTTCATTTTTTATTTTGGCAGGAGTGAGCAAACGTGCACTCATTCTGTATGATGTCAGTAGTTTATAAAGATCTAGGAATATTTTAACTTTCCACGTATTCCCAAGCCAGTGTCCTGCAGGTAAAACTTCTTCATAATACTTTATGAACTGTCCAGAATGGAGCCTCTGGTGGGCCGGTGCTGGTCCCCAGGCCTCATGTTTGGCATCCCTGATTCAGAGAGCAACTAAAAATACGACAAAGCAAAGTGTGACCTGCTCCCAAACACTGAGGTGATCGGACTCTTCGGAGGAAGAATAACGTCCATTTCTGAGCCCAGCTGCTCTGGAATCTTTGATTTTCCACTGACAGCAACGAGTAAGACCCAAAGATTACGTTTCCTTTTCTAGCTCGCAGTGTGATGATCGCACTCGCCCTCCTGAACGTAAACATTCAAACTGAAAGTGACTCAGTTCTCTGACACTAAACTGTGATCACCTGAAGCTGTCACACCCGCCGGTGACTCACCTGTACTCGGCCGTGTAGGTCAGAACATCGGTCGTCCCTTCAGGTGGATCCCACCTGAGCACCAGGTCCATGTTGTAGGACGTCAGTCGGACGTGGGTGGGTGCGCTGAGCCCTCCTGAGCCGGCTGAGCACAAACACAAAGACATGAGCGCTGTTCGCTGACACTAAAACACACTGCTGTCTCTTGTGCTGGGGTCAAAGTTCGCCTGTCTGACTGAGTAAACAGCAGACTGTGCTCTGGGTTTCAGCTCACAGCTTTAGTTTAAACACTCGTCACTAGCTGAGCTTTCTTTTTGAGCTCCAGACGCTCTGCGCTGCCTTTCCCTCCGTCAGACCGCCCCCTCCTCACCTGCCCTCAAAGTAAAGGTGTGCTTACCTGCGGAGCCGCACAGTGCGTAAAGCGCCAGGATGAAGGCGCACACAGAGGCTGCCATGTCCCCGGCAGGTTCGCCGCTGTCAGTGTGCTGTGATCCGGCTCCGAGTGTGTTTCCTGGTAGCTTTCACGGCAACAAGAGGCGGGGAAGTACGCGGAAGCGAAACTGGCGTGTGCGCAGAAACGAGTCCGGCTTCAAGGAATCAGAGCGCGCTGGAAAAAGTGTGGGTTCACCCAGAGCACGCGCACACGGGGTGTCACGTGCCTTTATTTATACGTGGGTTTATTTATGTGACAGCGCGCGTGTCTGCGGCTTAGTCACAGGCAGACGAACCAACAGCACCGAGTTATTCCGAAACGGAACCGTAGCACTTCTCAACGTTTTCACCGACACTTACTTTTTACAGTGTGCAGTCACGTGGGCAGGTGGCAGCTTTAGGGGGCGGGGGGTTCGGACTCGCGGTGTGTTCAAGCTGAGGCTCGGGTCAGTCTGTGGTTGAAGTCATTATGACAGTGGGCCTCATAAGGAAGGAAGGCAGGAGTGTGTGTGTGATGCTGTGAGGACCTGTTCACACACTCGTGGTGACGGAAACACACTGAAGCACAAAACATGCAGTTCCTCTGACGTCCAGTAGGGGAAGCAGCGAGCCCGTCCCCCTAGACTCCCATGTTAAAGCTTCCCAGCAGATAAGCATGTTTGCAGCACTGTTTGGTCCCTGTATTTAACTGATAACACAGCGAGCGATGACGAGTGATGGCTAAGGCCTGCTTAGAGACGTAGAAGCTACGCGGGTGCATGAGGCTCACCCACAGTGCTTTGCAGCTCTGGCTGCATGTCTCTACAACGCTGCATGAGCGGGATGGTGTTTGACTCTTCAAGAAACAAGGCCTCCAATTCAGGAGGAACAAAGCAGTCTCCACTCGACACTGGACTCCATGACTCGTGTGTGTGTTCCTGTGTGCTTTCACTGCTCTCTGAGTGTGTTTGGGATCATCGGCGTGCTGAAAAATGAAGCTGCTGCCAGTCAGATGTTTCCAGATGTTCCTGCGTGGTGGATCAGACTCTGTAATTCATCAGTTTAAGATCTCCAACAGCACTGACTGACCTGAAACCATGACACAGCCTCCACCGTGCTTCACAGATGGCTGCAGACGCTCACTGCTGGACCTCCTCCTGACCTCCTCGTACACACTGACCATGATGTGGATCCATCTCTCCATCACACCTGTTCCTCTGACCTTCAGTCCAGTTCTGGTGTCATTTTCAGCCTCAGTCTGTCCTCCTGTTTCCCTTCATTAAGAATGTCTTCATGACAGCATTTCTGAGGAGGTTTCAGTGAACTGTGGACCGTCGCTCACGTGCTGTGTCAGGTCTGTGATGGATTTGACCAGTAAGTGTTTAAAGTTACTGGTTTTCAGGGGTGTCAAACTCAAATACAAAGTGGGCCAAAATTGAAAACTGGAACAAAATCGTGGGCTAACATTGATATTTATTGAAAAAAACCTTCCTCCAGATATATGAATGAATCTTTTCTTATGGACTGAATATGGAACAAGCAAAGCTTAATACTAAACAACATATATATTAGCTGTATAATACCAGTAGTCCAGCTCTAATAGTAATTTGGTATGGCTTCGCGGGCCAGAGTTTGACACCTATGTTTTAGAGCATGTGCAGCGCCATCTTGTGCCAGTGCATTGTGTGACGTCACCCTCTGCCTAGTTTGGATGTTGAACTGGACAGAGAGTCAGAGAGAGGCGGCCTCATGGAGGAAGCTCATGTTGAGCCTGACGAAGAGTTTTGGGAGAGTGGCGCTGAGAGCGATGATGCAGATGTAGAAGTAACTGTCTCTCAGGATCAAAACAGCATCGCGTCCGTTCATGAGCTGGGGAAGCT
>NW_024586307.1:0-5125 GCF_018398535.1 Haplochromis burtoni
TACCAGCCATTTGGCTGCTCTCGGGTTTTATAGGTAGAAAGGTAGAAGCCTGGTGATGTAAGGGAGACAGAGCAACTAAGAAACACAGAGACAAACCATTAAGCAGAGGACTCTAAGAACCAAAATACACAGAGGGAAATACTAAGCATGGAACACAAGAAACTAGACTCGAGGGAGTAACAAAAGACCAACCATGAGAACATAATACACAATACAGAGTGACAGAAAACACAAGAAACTCAAAACATGCAAAGACACTGACCAAGAAACACAGACTTACACAGAACAGAGGGGGCACAGAAAAACATGAAGGGCAAGGGATCAAAACTAGAAACCATAGAATAAATCACACAAGTACAAAATACAAGAATCACAAAGAACTAAAAACGGTGGGTCAGGAGACCCAGGATCCTGACAAGTAGTTTGCTAAAAGTGATACAGATGTGTTAGCTCTCAGATATCACGTCTAAAAGCGAGCTCTATTATTGTGGTCAAGACAGTCATACTAATTAGAACTCTTTGAAACCTTAAATGTTTTCATTATATCAACATGAATTTGTTGATTGTGGGAGGAAAAGGATAAAACAACACTAACAGGCAACTAAAATGAATAAAGTGGTAGGAGTTTGGTTTAAAACACTGTTGGAAACATTTTGTTTTTTAAAGTACACTTCAGCTTTTTGATGTTATTTCATACGGTAAAACAACAGGAAGAACACAGCTTTTATGTCTGAATATTCACCATCTATCATCGCTAAACATGATGATAGATGCCTTTCTTTAAAATCCCCAGGAATACATGAGACAGGAATAACAAAGTCAAGACAAAACTCAAGCTCATCACTGTAATAATGATAATAGTAACATAAAATTACCAAAACTAAGATTCACAACATATTATCTTTGTAAAGGGAACAAACAACAATATGAAAATACAATAAACACAAAACAGGAAAAACTCAAACTGAATATAATAACCAAGGATTCAAAACTCCAAAATTATCACAGACCCTAAGAACCATAACACTGGGAAACAGGGAAAACCATGCAAAGTTTACAAACCAGTACCTCTAAAGGTCACTTATTAACGCAGTTTAATTAATCATTTTTTGGAATTTTCATGTACTTCAGTTTTAGGATGGCTACTACGATAAACTCCAAATGTTTTTTTGCTTACCTTCCACTTTTTATCACCTGCTTCGGGCATGAACATTCCATCAAAAAAATGAGAAAAGGGCCCGTGTCCTTTATGCAAAGAAATAAATATTTTAAAAAAACTCATGTGAATTTCGTGTGAATTATAAAGAAAATTATTTGTTATCTTTTTGTCAGGCATGCTTTATTTACGACTGACCAGTATAGACAGGGAATTTTGTACAAGTTAATTAAGGGTGTTGTGAATAGCTTCCAGACAAAAGAAAATATTGTGAAATTCAGATAGCATTTATTCTTGATATCTGTTGTGTTGGTATATTGTACATTATAAGTTTTTAAACTGCCCATTGATTTTGTTCTCTGCCTATTTGATACTTTATTTGTCAGTCCTAACAAATAAAGGCCAAGCTTAACATATTATTTACAATACGAGAATAGGTTCACTTTATTTTTACAATTGCCATCTGCAGCATCTAATATTTGTAATAGAGAAAAGGTGTGTATTACTTACCCAGGTCATGGCAAAGACCTGCAATTTGCACACAGAGGACATCTCGTTCACTGATGTGAAGTTCTGGCTGCTTCACCTTGAGGGCTTTAGCAAGCTCTCCTGCTAAGTATGCCACCCTGTATAGTACACACGGAAAGACAGAGTTCACCATGCAACACACTGAAAAACACTATACTGGTATGTCTGCAAACCTGTTGACATACCCAATAGAGTGTTCAAAGCGGTTGTGCGATGCTCCTGGATAAACAAAATATACCCCCCCAAGTTGCTTGATGTTTCGTAGTCTATGAAACTGAGGGGTGTCTATGATCTTGACAAGAAGTGGGTGCAACTCGATGTGGCCATGAATGGGATCATTAAACACCTGTGTGAGGAACAAAGAAGAAGACAAAAAATTACAAGAAGAAAGAAAAAAAAGAATAAAACTATTTCCAGCTCTTTCCCAGTAGCAGGTAGCAGGTCTTAGTCTTTTTATATTTAATTTCGTTTTTTTTTTTTTTTTTTTTTTTTAAACAGTGGTAAGCAAGCATTGAGGCTGATGCTAGGCTAATGGTCTTCTAGTATCATGCTTGCTACTATGGTAATGGCAACTTGAAGGAATTTTAAAGGATATTTTATTTTACATTGATAGTTACAATCCTTTTGAATATTTTTGATACTGTACTGAATTTCCCAGAGGAACCCACCCGAGGGATTAATAAAGTTCTATCTTATCTTATTTAATCTTAAATGATAAGAATAAGTTTTGTCAAGTAGTCATGTTAAATCACCTTGTTTAAATCTTTGATGCCAAGGTGCTTCTTCATAGTATTGTAGATTGTAAGACGGACACTGCGATGCCTAAAGAGTAAAAAACAAAACAACCCCCCCCCCAAAAAACATAAAGCATAGCAGAAACATACTAAATTAACTGAGTGAACAATGCAACTTCATTTAAAATGGATAAACTTACTTTATGCCAATTTTCTCCAACTGATAAGGAGTTACCTGAGAAAGATCAGTGATGTTTTGTTCTAGGCACATAAGGAAACAGATAGGAGTCATGACACACATCTACTGTGACTATTATTATTAGGAATATTGGCATGAAAAGAAACAAGAAAAAAGTATTCTAGCCATTAAAAGAATGAGTTTAATGTACTAAACCAGATAACTAACTTTTTATTTTGTCTTCATATTCTTTAAAGTTAGAACACACTTCTTCCAAAAACCCCTTCTGGACAGCCACTGGAATTTTGCAAGTGCCAGTGTTGGGATCATCACCATCGGTTGGTATCTACACATAGTACACATAGTTGATTAGTAAAATCAAGATAGCAGAGTTATGGAAGTGTAATCTGAACTGACAATTCTGACAAAAATCTATTATTTTTAATTGCAACTTCTATCATATCACTTTTTAAATCAGTAATGTCTAACTACCATTAGAAACAATAAAGTAGTACCTCAAAGGGTCTTTTTTTGCACCCTTCTTGTTTGCCACTCTGTGTAATCAGGAAAGGATATTTTATTTTACATGGATAATTACAGTCCTTTTGAATATTTTTGATACTGTACCAAATGAGAAAAATAGGTTTTGTCAATTCACCAGTTATTATAAGATAAAGACCGAGAGTTATGTAAAATCACCTTGCTTTCTTTGGTGTCAAAGTGCTTTTCCATAGTGTTGTAGATTGGAAGATGGATACTATCCCTTAAGAGTAAAAAAACTAACAAAAACCCCCATAAGAAAGCATAGCAGAAACATACTAAATTAACTGTGTGAACAATGCAACTTCTTTTAACATGCATAAACTTACTTTATGACAATTTTCTCCAACTGATTAGGAGTTAGCCGACGAAGGTCAGTGATATTTTGTTCTGGGTACATAAGGAAACAGTTAGCAGTCATGTGATACATTTACTGTGACTATTATTGTTAGTAATAATGGCAAGTTAAGGCCTGATGAATAATTACAAGCATAAAAAGGGGCAAGCATGCTGTTCCCTAAAAATAACTATCTGATATCATTCTGCTCTTTAATTTGAATAGTACCCTGTTTTTATTTCCTGCCCCTTTCCAGTTCAAGTACAAATGCTTGGTTAATGAATTATGTTTTGTGTTTTTCTTTAATGCTTTTAAAAATGTTTAGAATATTTTGGGTGGAATTTCTTACAGTTGAGCAGTTTGTAAAATGTATCACTGACTTAAATCAGCATACAGTACAGCAGGTATTTACAAGTTTACAAAAGTAGTAGCATTTGAACAAAGTAGTAGTATTTCCCCTACGCACTAGTATGAAAATATACTTAACGTGCCTAAAGTACTCATGTGTACTCAATATATTATACTTTCGAATAACTGAACGATTCTGACACTAACAAATAGATTTGTGTTACAATAGATGACAAAAATGATGAGAATTTAAAATGAATTAAATCTTAAGTAAATACTTTGGATTTCCTCGTAAAAATTAAGGGAGGAGAAAAAGAGAAATTATTAGTTCAACACATGCAGAAATTAGAACAATTAAATACTTGTATAAAGTAAAGATGCATTCAACAATAAGATGAAACCAAGTTTGTAAACAACAGAAACATTTTGCAGAATGTAATTTCCATTATACTCAATTTCTTCTTTATTTCTGCTTTCTTAATTACTCTTTATGAATAACACATTACAGACACATTGGCAATCATTTTCACACAATCATCTGTGATAATTGCAATTATCAAGAGACATGTTATGTATGTTTGTGTCAGTTACCTTGGCAATAGCAATGAATCTGACTTCAGTCTGCATGAAAAGGATGTCCTTGTTACTGATAATATGCACTTCAAGCTGTCCTCTTTATATAAAGAGATGTTTGGTGTTCAGTCTCCTCCCCCTGTGCTTTCTGTATTTCTATTTGCGTGTGTGTGTGTGTACGTATCTATGGGTGTGGCGTTGAGATCACTGCTGCAATACCTGTGCAGAGGATTTAGTGAATCTATTTTCAGAAAGAGAATATTGTTTTCATAATTACTAATAATTTTCATAATTGTGTATTTGTAGCTCTGAACAATCGTGTTGTGTTTTATGATTCTCCTCCAACCTTTGCTCTCATCCTGTTTTTCTGTCTCTCTCTTTGTGGATGTGGCACTTTCACTCCTCTCGATTAACCAATTCCACATTGTTACATTACTACTGTGACACCTGTGTGTAGGATTATTATTTATTTTCAATCAAGTATTCATAATCCTGTTATTAGAAATAATTGTGAATGTATTAGAAAGGAAAATGGAAAACCTATGACCAGAGGTGGGGCGATCGTGGCTCAAGAGTTGGGAGTTCGCCTTGTAATCGGAAGGTTGCCGGTTCGAGCCCCGGCTTGGACAGTCTCGGTTGTTGTGTCCTTGGGCAAGATACTTCACCCGTTGCCTACTGGTGGTGGTCAGAGGGCCCGGTGGCGCCAGTGTCCGGCAGCCTCGCCTCTGTCA
>NW_024586308.1:0-5124 GCF_018398535.1 Haplochromis burtoni
TAAGGGAGATGAACAATACATTATAATTGTATATAATAATATCACAGATGATAGATTAAATAGGTTTTTGATAGATGCTTGTGCATTGTTAAAGTCTTATATGTTGAAGTGATCCGAGTATGTCATCTGTTCAAAGCCTCTCCCAGTCAGTGCTGGTCTCTATGCCTGTCTTACTCTACATGATATTTTTTAACATCAGCATGCTAAAGGACTTGTTTGGAAGAGACTGCCATTTTATACGCTAAAATATGTTTTTCTTCTGGGCCAAGCTGGTGAAAACACTTTATTATCCTCTAATAGATTTTTTAAATGCTTTGTGATGGTAGTACCCAAAACTATCTGCATCAGATACTTCCCTGTGTATTTGGAGAGGATCAGAAGTCCCAGGAATAAAAAAGCAACTAATTATTTATCTGCACAGCCGTACAAGTGGCTGACTGCCAGTTTGGTCCTCTGAGGCCGTGTCCTAGTCAGTGTGTCTCACTAGATTTCTCTCTCTTCTGTTAATTGAGAGTTTGTTTTGTGCAGTTCTGGTTAATAAGTGAAATTAATAAAAGCTGCAGAAATATTTTCGTTGCATTTCTGTTTGTTCTGTACTTGCTAACTGTCAGTTCAGAAGAAAATGTAGCTGCTGTCTTCCTGGTGCTGTTTGCCAACAAACCCGATAATTTACTTCAAAAAAATGCCTACATATATATTTATAAGCTGAGTTATTATATAACTGAATAATTATATCTTTCAATTCATAACTAATAATGTTTTATTCTAAATTTGTGTCTTTTAGCTTCTTCTGCTTATTATTGTTATCCATCCACTTTCTTCTGCTTATCAAGGACTAGTTTACCCGGGCAGCAGCCTAAGCAGAGAAGCCCACATCTCCCTCTCCCCAGCCACCTCCTCCACTTCCTCTGGGATAACACCAAGACATCCTCAGGCCAGCTGAGAGATATAGCCTCTCCAGAGTGTCCTAGGTCTGCCCTTCTCCTTTTCTCATCAGCCTCTCTTCAACGTGTAGGAATAGCAGCTCTACTCTGAGCCCCTTTTGAGTAACTGAACTCCTCAGCCTGTCTTTAAGGGAGAGGCAACACCCTTAGAGAAAGCTCGTGTTTTTCATCTGTCAGTCCTCTGCTCACCTGTCCCCAAACTCGTAAACAAGAGAAGGTTAAACTCCTCCGCTTGATGCTGCAAGTCATTGTTTTTTATTGTCTTTTTCTTAATATATTCAGATAATTTTAAAAATATATAATGGATTGCATTTTGCATTTATATAGCGCTTTTCAAGGCACCCAAAGCGCTTTACAATGCCACTATTCATTCACTCTCACATTCACACACTGGTGGAGGCAGCTACAGTTGTAGCCACAGCTGCCCTGGGGCAGACTGACAGAAGCGAGGCTGCCATATCGCGCCATCGGCCCCTCTGGCCAACACCAGTAGGCAAGTAGGGTAAAGTGTCTTGCCCAAGGACACAACGACCAGGACAGAGAGCCCAGGGATCGAACCGGCGACCTTCCGGTTACAGATGCGATTCCCAACCCCCTGAGCCACGGTCGCCCATATGTACAACAGTTTGTTTATGCAGTCAGCATTTGTATATATATACACAGCAGTATTCTCAAACAAGCAACAGCGAACACACCTGTGTGAGGCAAATTCCACAATCACAGTTCAATCAGTCCCCCCACCCTGACACTTTTTTCCACTTTAAGTGAGGAATTAAATCTGGACACATCTTTATCTTTTTTGGACATATCAACATATCGTTTTAAGGTTAAGAGAATATGGTCATCAGACTGGAGAAGCTGACCAATCAAAGCTGTGATAATGATATTTAAGGATATTTAAGGTGTGTTGACTGGTTCATAATGTCAGCTCATGTGAGAAAACATCCCATGCTAAAAGTTGCCGCTAGCTGCTGGTTGATGGTGAATTTATTGTGTGTTTCCACAGTCTGTACAGATGAAGAGTAGCAGAGCTGGAGATAGGACAGGAGGAAGAGTTGACTCAATTCAATTACAGTTTATGTATATAGCGTTAATCACAACAACAGTCACCTCAAGACACTTTATACGGCAAGGTGGAGACCCTATTGTAATACAGAGAAAACTAAATGATCAAAACAACCCTTTTGAGCGAGCACTTGGTGACTGTGGGAAGGAAAAACACCATTTTAACTGGAAGAAACTTCCAATAGAACCAGGTATAGGGAGGGGCAGCCTCTGAGGACTGGTTGGGGTTGAGGGGAGGGAGAAAGGACAAAGGACACGCTGTGGAAGAGAGCCACTCTATGAGCTGTTCATTCAGTTTGTGGTTTAGCTTGACTCCATGACGTTTCTGAACTAATGCTTTGCTCAATTAATGTTGCAATGAATTATGGGTGGATTTTACTGATATTCTATCTTTATGTTGTCACCAAACAGATCTACAGATTTGGGATTAGCTACAGGCTCCTCCACCTCCGCTGGCTCTTCTGTCCTGCCCATGATGGCGCCCCCGGTGCCCCCTCGTCAGGTCTGGCAGTCCTACTGCCCATCCAACAGCTCCTTCTCCCCTCTTACAGCCCCTATGGGAGCTCCATCTGTGGTGGCCACAGGCCTTACAGCTACAGCTATGGTGGCGGCTACAGCCTGGGAGGATACAGACACACACCTCACCTTGAGGACATCCCCCCAGCAGGTTTGTGCAGCAGGCTGAAGAGATGGAACAGCAAGCACTCACATATTCATATGAGTACATTTTGTTGTTTTGAGAGGTGTACTCAACACAGGACAGTGGCTGCAGGTGCTAATTGTTTTGAGTTAAAAGTAATTAAGGATGCTGTTGCAAAGTTTGATAATAGAATCCGAACCTGGTAATGTTCAGGGCTGCAGTACACGTGTAAAGATGAGTCTGCTTGTACGACATCATATGTGCCTTTGTGTAACTCAGTGACAAATAATTTGGGTACCATAGCTCCATATGCCATTAGTTACTTTAAAAGTGTGAGGAAAAGCAGAAGGACTTGTTTTTGGTTAAGACCAGTTAAAATTATGAATGTCTTTCATTCAGTTTCCTTGCTTGGTTTAGACACTAACTGGGCGAGCGAGGACGACAACCACGTGGTGGCCAGAGGAGAATATGACTTTACAGCTGCTTCTCAGGAGGAGCTTTCCATGCGAGCTGGAGAGATGCTCAACCTCGCTCCTAAAGGGGATGAGCTTTTTACTAGCTGCGGGACATTTGATTCTGAGTGCTTGGACCCAAAACCTTCTATTTTTGTTTTCCTTATCTTAGAAATAACAGATGAGGGCTCTTCTTTTGTGTGTGCGTGCCCCATGTTTACAACTATCTCCCTCGTGTTTAGAGCTACAGCCCCGTGTGCGTGGCTGGCTCCTGGCCAGCGTGGACGGTGAGACCACCGGCTCGTCCCAGCAAACTACGTTAAGATCCTCAGTTCACAATTGGATGTCACTGATCACGTGACTGTGGCCAAACGAATCAAGCATCGACAGAGTGCTTCTGAAGCAGTGTGTTGGTGTTTTTTGACACACGCGCCGGAGCGTCAGCTTCAAGCTGGCCATCACTAATTTATAGCATTCGTCCTCTTGTGTGCGTTACTGGTCCGTCTGTGTTCCTCCTGCTTGTCAGCCTTTGTGTTTTAACTCCATTCCCTCGTGTCCAGGTTTGTTATTTGGTTCTCAGCTTTCCCAGTTTAGGTTTTCCTAGTTTTGTTTCTCGCCTCCCTCGCCTTTGTTTGTATGTCACTCTCCATAAATAAAGCTCACTCACATCAGCAGTGTCTGCATCTTGGGTCCTCCATTCATATCTCGATACGCAAACCCTGACATTTATTGTGTAGTTACTGGTGGTGATCAGAGGGCCCGGTGGCGCCAGTGTCCGGCAGCCTCGCCTCTGTCAGTGCGCCCCAGGGCAGCTGTGGCTACATGTAGCTTGCCATCGCCAGTGTGTGAATGTGTGTGTGAATGGGTGGATGACTGAATGTAGTGTGAAGCGCTTTGGGGTCCTTAGGGACTAGTAAAGCGCTATACAAAATGCAGGCCATGCAGGCAGGCCATACTGCTAGGAAGTGCTGACAAAATATGAAATTATGACGCTATTTATTTAGAGGCACAGTACTAACACAGAACAGCGGGGACACAGAACCAAAACCTAAGAACTAACAAAGACACGTCAAGAAATCAAAAATTAGTAAAACAAAATAGAAAACACTGAGCCAGCGACCCAGGACCGTGACATTCAGTTTCTCAAGGAGTAATCAAAGCAAACATTTTTTTCTTTTTATGAATAAGAGATTTCCTTTATGTGTTACATGATGGTGTAAGTTCCAGCACAGCTCATTTAGTTTGCAGAAGTGCTCCAAGGCCCCTATGAAACACATAATTGAAAGAATCTAACAAATTCGAGGGGTGCAGTAGCTGTAGTATGGTCAAAGGAGCTTGACCATACTACCACCTTGTCATGCGAATTCCTGAGATCAGGAATGATAAGGTGGGGCCAGGTTTCACAATGACCTCACCCGAAACTCTGGCTGATTGGGACCCACACCCAGTTTCACACCTTGGCTCAGGCGATTAGAGGATCATCAGGGGGTCCTTTTGCCCCTCTGTGGGGGGAACTCCCACTAGGTTTATATCTGGGACTCTCCACCATTTGACCTTAGAACTGAAGAAGCTTCTCGGATGAGAGGTGAAACGTCTACAAGTAACGAGATAAGGCAGGAGGAAAAGTTGACTCAATTCAATTTCAGTTTATTTATATAGCGTTAATCACAACAACAGTCACCTCAAGACACTTTATACTGCAAGGTGGAGGCCCTATACAGAGAAAACTAAATGATCAAAACAACCCCTTTTGAGCGAGCACTTGGTGACTGTGGGAAGGAAAAACACCATTTTAACTGGAAGAAACTTCCAATAGAACCAGGTATAGGGAGGGGCAGCCTCTGAGGACTGGTTGGGGTTGAGGGGAGGGAGAAAGGACAAAGGACACGCTGTGGAAGAGAGCCACTCTATGAGCTGTTCATTCAGTTTGTGGTTTAGCTTGACTCCATGACGTTTCTGAACTAATGCTTTGCTCAATTAATGTTGCAATGAATTATGGGTGGATTTTACTGATATTCTATCT
>NW_024586309.1:0-5121 GCF_018398535.1 Haplochromis burtoni
TAATGACTAAATAGAGTGCACCTGTGTGTAATCTAATGTCAGTACAAATACAGCTCAGGTGGGGGAATCTAATAACAAAACGTAAAACGTTTTGCATTTATCTTTAAAGCCCACATCATATTTTTGGACACCACTCAGGCAGCCAGCAATTTAGTTAGAATATTTGGCTAAACATGTTACTCTACTTTTAAACAACTAAGAACATATAATATTTCACGATTACAAAATAAACTGTAAGCAGTTGAATTTTGAAATAACTCTTGTTTTGCATAGTTTTGTTACATTAACCATCTTATCTAGTTTCTACTGGTCATGCAGTGATTTCATGCACCTCCACGGGAGCATGACCACTCTTTTCAGAGCCACTACACTAAAGTATTAACCAAAGGACAAAAAGACAATCATATGGAACAAAGGACTTGGTGGTCTTACCTTGACAGCTGTCAGAAAGCTTTGGTCAGTACCTTCTATTATCTTACCTAGAGGGTAGTGAAGATGAAAGAGTGAAGTTTTAGATGCACCACGCTCTTTTAAACCTCACGATTTTAACACCCACAATCCAGCAATGATGTGTTTTACTTCTTTCACACCTATTTCACACATGGGGAAGCTGTCTTTTTATGGCTTGTTAATACATAATAGTAAGCGAAGTAAAAATATACATACAGTCATTTGAGAAAGAAAATGTTCTGAGAAGTGTACAAAATTCTGTGGAAAGAAATATGTACACCCCTTGTAAAACCACATTTAGCGGCAAATTCTTGCAGTAATTGTTTCATATATGGCTTTAATGGTCCTTCACATCATTTTGAAAGAATTCTAGCTCACGTTGGAGCCTTGAAAATTTTTTATCATGTATATACCCACACACACATATAGTCAGGGTCAAAAGTCAAAGTCAGCTTTATTGTCAAAGACCATATGTACAGTCATACACAGGAATTTGAAATAGCAATGCTCCCATGGCCCTGAGTGTACACTAAAAATATAAAGATAAAAAAGTAAAAAAATAAAATAAAATAAAAGTCTTATGTACAACACAATACAGTACTTAATTATTTAAGCAGTAGTGTCCAAAGCAATCATAGTAAATGTGGGCAAGTACATGTGCAGTGGGAGTGGGGCAGTCAGTGAAAGGGCAATGGTGGTGGGTCAGAGTCGAATGTTTGGGGGGATGGGGGGTTCAGAGGAAATAAGTGAATGCAGGTCTGGAGATCATGAGGGTGCGAGCAGGGGAGTGAATTCAGCATCCTGACTGATGAAGGAAGCTGTCTTTCAGTCTGCTTGTTTTGGCCCGGAGGCTCTTCAGTCTCCTTCCTAATATCAGCAAACTGAAGAAGCTATTGGACATATGAGTGAAGTCACCTGTGATTTCCAGATGAGGCGGGTGCAGTAGATGTCCTGGAGGGAGGGATCCTCTCCGCTGCTCTCACTACCCGTTGTAACTTTTTTTCAGTAGGACCCAGTGCAGGAGCCATACCACACAGTGATGCAGCTGGTTAGGATGCTCTCAATGGTGCCTCTGTAGAAGGTTGTAGGGGTTGAGGCTCTTGCTCTCCTCGGTTTGCGGAGGAAGTAGAGTTGCTGTTGAACTTTACTGACCAGTGATGCAGTATTTTTTGACCAGGAGAGATCTTCTGAGATGTGTGCACCCAGGTAAGGCAAGGCAAGTTTATTTATATAGCACAATTCAACAGCAAGGTGATTCAAAGTGCTTTACAGAGACATTAAAAAACAGAAACAAATAAAAAGCATGATTAAAAATTAAAAAAAAAAAGACTACATTTTAAATTTTAAGCTTAAAAGTAAAACAGTGTGGATTTGGTGCTTTATTCAAATGCAGCTGAGAACAGGTGAGTCTTCAACCTGCATTTAAATAAACTGAGTGTTTCAGCTGATCTGAGGCTTTCTGGGAGTTTGTTCCAGATATAAGGAGCATAAAAGCTGAATGCAGCTTCTCCGTGTCTGGTTCTGACTCTGGGAACTGATAAAAGACCGGATCCAGATGACCTGAGGGATCTGGAAGGTTCATACTGGGTCAGGAGGTCACTGATGTATTTTGGTCCTAAACCATTCAGAGCTTTATAGACCAGCATCAGAACTTTAAAGTCTATCCTCTGACGGACAGGCAGCCAGTGTAAAGACCTCAGAGCTGGACTGATGTGGTCCACTTTTTTGGTCTTAGTGAGGACTCGAGCAGCAGAGTTCTGAATGAGCTGTAGTTGTCTGACTGATTTTTTAGGTAGACCTGTAAAGATGCTGTTACAGTAATCAAGCCTACTAAAGATGAATGCATGGACTAGTTTTTCCAGGTCCTGTTGAGACATCAGATCTTTTATCCTTGAAATATTCTTGAGGTGATAGTAAGCTGACTTTGTTATTGTCTTAATGTGTTTTTCTAAGTTTAGGTCTGCATCCATCACTACACCCAAATTTCTCGCCTGGTTTGTGGTTTTTAGGTGTATAGATTGAAGTTCTCTGGTGACCTGTAATCGTTTTTCTTTGGCTCCAAAGACTATTACTTCCTTTTATTTATTTGTTTTTTTTGTTTAGCTGGAGAAAATTGTGGCACAACCAGTCATTAATTTCCTCAATGCATTTACCAAGAGCCTGTACAGGGCCTCGGTCTCCTGGTGACATTGTGATATATATTTGTGTGTCATCTGCATAGCTATGATAGTTTATTTTGTTGTTCTTTATAATCTGTGCCAGTGGGAGCATGTAAATGTTAAACAGAGGGGGTCCCAAGATGGAACCTTGGGGAACTCCACATGTGATACTTGTCTGCTCAGATGTGAAGTTACCTATTGATACAAAGTATTTCCTGTTTTCTAAGTATGTTTTGAACCAGTTTAGTACAGTTCCTGAAAGACCTGCCCAGTTCTCCAGTCGTTTGAGTAATATGTTGTGGTCAACTGTATCAAATGCTGCACTGAGATCCAGTAAAACTAAGACTGACATTTTTCCACTGTCTGTATTCAGACATATGTCATTGAACACTTTGGTCAGAGCGGTTTCAGTGCTGTGGTTCTGTCTAAAACCTGACTGGAAGGCATCATAGCAGTTATTCTGTTTTAAGAAGTAATTGAGCTGTTGAGAAACTGCTTTTTCAATGATCTTACTTAAAAATGGGAGATTTGAGATCGGCCTGTAATTTGTGTCTTGTCAAGATTGTCCTTTTTCAGTATAGGTTTTATTACAGCAGTTTTTAGTGGTTCTGGAAACACACCTGACATTAAAGAAAGTTGACGATCTGTAACAGGTCTGACTCCAAAGTCTTTGAGACTTTTTGAAAAAACTTGTTGGCAGGACATCTAAACAGCAAGAGGAGGACTTCAGGAACGTGGTGCTGCTTATCCTCTCCACAGCAGCACCATTGATGGTTAGTGGGGTGTGCAGGGTGTGAGTTCTCCTGAAGTCTATGAGGATCTCCTTAGTCTTCTCCACATTCAGGGACAGGTTGTTGTTGCTGCCAGATGGTTAACTTCACTCCTGTAGCAGGTCTCATCGTTGTTGCTGATGTGACTTACCACAGTTGTGTCATCTGCAAACCTGATGAAAAGGTTGGAGCTGTGTGATGGTGTGCAGTCATGGGTCAGGAGAGTGAAGAGCAGGGGGCTAAACACACATCCTTGGGGAGCCCCTGTATTCAGTGTTCTTGTGCTGGAGGTGTCTTTCTGTCAGGAAATCCAGCAGGTATGCGAAATGGTTGGGGGGAAGAGATGTCTTTATTTGAAGCATGACTAACCTTTCAAAGCACTTCATAATGATGGAGGTGAGTGCGACCCGATGGTCGTCATTAAAGCAGGAGGGAGATAACTTCTTTGCTACAGCAGTGATGGTGGAGACTTTGAGGAACGTGGGAACAACAGCCTGACTCAGTGACGTATTAAAGATGTCTGTGAAGATATCTGTGAGTTCTGCAGCACAGTCCCTCAGTGCTCGTCCCGGCATGTTGTCAGGTACTGGGGCTTTGTGTGTATTGATCCTGGCAAGGGACACACTTTCATGGGAAAGTGTCACCACTTGATCGTTAGGGGGGGTGGAGTCTTCTGTCCACAGTCTGCTTGTAGCCAAGTGGGCTTGTAGCCTTTGATGGTCTATATCCCTTGCCACAGCCTCCAAGTGTGTCTGCTGTCACTGAAGCTTTGAGAAATCCTCCTGGAGTACTGCCATTTTGCATCTGATGCCACGTGACAGTTTTGCCCTTGCTGTTCTTAGGCTCACCTCATCCCCAGCTCTGAAGGCTGCATGCATGTGACTGCATATTTATATAATTATTAGCTAGGGTTAGGTCTGCAACAATCTGCAACAAGAGTGGGGCACAATCAAAACTCAAATTCTTTAACAGTGATTAGTGAAAAAGCATTCAGCCAAAATATATAGACAGGAAACATCTGATCTAAGTCTCATCTTTTAAAAATAATGATTAATCATCGCCTCACGTAAGTGTGAAGTACAACCAAGGTTTCCTGTCTGTACTTTGCGGGAGGTCTGACAAGAGGCTTTTAAATTAGATTTACATCATGTTTTAAACTGTTATATAAATAGTCTTCTGTACTTTGTTGGTAGGACTGCGCTAAAATAGCAACCTAACTGCGTTAAGATGGTCTGATTATCTATCACACACTCTTTTGTCTTCTTCTCTTTTTTTATTTAGCCTCTGACATGATACGTGTATTTACACATAAACTAGTTTAGATTTTATTACCACTAAAATCTAAACCAGGGTAAACTCAGCAGCCGACTGTCCGTAACGGGCTGAGAGTCACGTTAACCATAATATAATAAGCAGGAATAAACTGATGGACCTCTCCATGTCTCCACCATTAAACATGTCTCTGGTTGCAGCAAGTCATGAAATGTCTCCCTGTTTCTCTACTATGTAATATAACATGAAATATTCAGATAACCAGAGATTGGTTTGCTGGATGTTCTCAGATGTGTGTTATGTCATTTGGATAACTTTCCTACAAGATGAACATAGTGGGAAAAAGAGCATTCACTCACAATTTTTAAAATATAATATATATATTTTTAAATAAATCTTAGTTTAACATGTACATAGCTTTTGGAACATTTTTTTTATCGTTATTATTTTTCATTTACTTTTTTCTGTTG
>NW_024586310.1:0-2566 GCF_018398535.1 Haplochromis burtoni
AATCAATTTAAAGGTTTTTAAGCATACCTGAGACCAGAAGTTTTGGTCTAAACTGACTGATAAATCTGCTTCCCACTTTGCAATAGGAAGGGATATTGATTCATCTAATTTAGAAAGTGTTCTGTATATTAGAACACTTTCTAAAAATCCTTTAATTTTCTCAAAATCGACAGTGCGCCTTATAATCCAGTGCGCCTTATGTATGAATTCTGGTTCTGCTTACTGACTTCGAACAGATTTTATGTGGTACACGGCGCTCAAATAGCTGTCAAAAATGTTTTAGTATGACTTTGGTTTCTACGAAGCCGCACCGCTTGATGGATTGTTGGAGCATTATGGCTACTGTAGTCAGGAGCCTTGCTGAGTAATCTGGGTGCTAAACTCCGGCCCTCTTCAGGTCCCAAAGTCAAACGTACACTGCAGCATCACTGAGAGTTAAAAACTGTCCAAATTCTTTCATCTTTAATAAAATGATCAGCGTTGCTGCTTTACCAGGTGTAACAATTAAGTTTAACATCCAGGCATCCATGAAAACAGAATTTATTAAATTTAACAGAGTTAGAATTTAGCAGGAAGTTAGCTCGCTAGTTTCCACCTAAACATGATATACCATGTTCTGACTGAGAGATTTCTGAGACAATTCAAACGTGCAGCTCTGCTATCACTTCCAACATAAATGAAGACAGAAAACTAAACAGCAGTGACGTTTGTAGGGTTACTGAAGTTGGGCTAGCTGGTACATAATGATGTGCTATGTGATCGCTAGCGACACAGCTATGTTAGCATAGCATAAACAGTGAAGCTGGAGGATGAACGCTAACTTTTTTCCACTTGATAAAAGTTAACGTGAGGGTTCCTGATGGTTAGAGACAAATGCAATCACATGGCAGGATGCTGTAAACGGACCAAACTTCAGTCAGGAGAACAACTGAGATAATCCATCCACAATACCAGGTTAGTCATTAATATACTGCAACAACATGGGAATAGAGCAGCTGCCAGAGGATTCAACATTAATGAATCAATGGTACGGAAGTGGAGGAAGCAAGAAGAATGAGTTGAGTAAAGTTTGACTTATCTGAATGTTTTGTTTCACATGATGTGCCTTATAATGCGGTGCGCCTTATGGTCCCAAAAATACTGTAAATCTGCATGTCCTCTCACTACGACCAAGTGGTCGTTTATAGTAGATCATAAATATACATAAATATAAGGATATAAACTAAAAAAAAAACCACCCAGCTCGCCCCTGCGGGCGGTTTATCCTTCAAGCTCGGGTCCTCTACCAGAGGCCTGGGAGCTTGAGGGTCCTGCAGTATCTTAGCTGTTCCTAGGACTGCACTCTCTGGACAGAGATCTCCGATGTTGTTCCTAGGATCTGCTGGAGCCACTCGCCTTGCTTGGGGGTCACCGCATCTAGTGCTCTGGTCATTAGCTTCATAAACAGTTCCTTAAAAAGTGAGATTGTGATGAAGCTTTCGCAAGAACCTTTTGGCTTCCACCATGTTGGTGTCTTGAAGCCAATGCTTTACTGCCACCTACCTTAACAACAAGCAGTATATGTCACTAGCCCTTGGCATTCCCTAAATTTCCTTTTGGTTTGAGGGAAAACAGAATGCTGCACTGGGCGACAAAGAAGGGAGTCTCAATGGGAATGCTGTTAACTTTAATCAAACTTTCCTGTTTTTTCCATGTATCTAAATACAGTTTAGCAGCAGTAAAAATCACAGACAAACTGGTCTGCAATTCACTTTCTCCCCAGCTTATCCAGATGGCACTTTATTTGTCATGAAGCTTATGGAGCTTATGGTTGTTACAACACAGATGTCTAATTAATAACGCACATCCATGTAAACAAATACCCCATGCTCTGACTTTGAAACCTTTAGTTTTAGTGTTTTTGAAGCCCTGCCACATGCGATAACTTTCTACCCTTCAATACCTGTTTCAATAAAGCTGCTAAGAGAGTGACATCTGGCAGCAACAAAAGCACATTTTACACATATTTGTCTACAAAAACTAAGCAAACGTAATATTTTGGAAAAAAAAATATGTTTGATTAATTTCTTTTTCTTAGGCATAATTCTGCTTGTTGTCATTTAAAAAAAAATCATAATAAGGTGTGTGATATTATAAAACAGACTAATGGGACAGGAATACAGAGAATTCAGAAACTGACTTTACTCTTAAAAGTCAGATTGATGAAAGCAAAGAGGATTCATCTTTGACAGCAGAGCCATCTGTGAGTGTGTCAGTTTCCTGCAGCACTCGCTGAGCAGAGACTCTCATGTGCTTGATGACTTCTGTGTGTTTGGCTGCTGAATTCTCCTGTGAGTTGTTGGATTGAATACCTGAGCCTGTGAAATGAAATCATTTGCTCGTTATTATGTTTTATTTCATGTACTACTTTTGCACAAATATAATTTGATAGCAACCTATCAAACATACCACAAGTGGTGGTGGTTTTTGGACATCTCCCTTTGGGTATCGACTGCACTCTTTCAGTTAGTGTGTGTGTGTGTGTGTGTGTGTGTGTGTGTGTGTGTGTGTGTGTGTGTGTGTGTGT
>NW_024586310.1:2586-5119 GCF_018398535.1 Haplochromis burtoni
GTGTGTGTGTGTGTGTGTGTGTGTGTGTGTGTGTGTGTGTGTGTGTGTGTGTGTGTGTTTACTTGAACACACCTCTCTTCCTCTGATGTTTAACCAAGATAACAAGTGCCAATTACAGGGATCCCTGTTTGGACCCAACCAGGAGGTTAGCTGCATTTATACTGACAGGTGATGTGACAAGAGAGCAGATAGTGACATATCTGTCCCCCGAGGTATTTACTGATGAGCTTCCATCAGTGTCAATGAAGCAATTTAATTGTTCCCTGAACTTTCTGGGTTCTTTGTTTACTCAAATTCAAAATGATGTGTGACAGAATAAAGGGCTAAAAGCATTTTCTCATTCGGGTTGTAGAGTCGCTGCTCCAGCCTGTGTCATTGTTGAAACTGTTATGTAAGACGAACTGTTTGGTAATGAGGTTAACTTTAGCCTTCAGTTGCTCTTCAGTGCATCACGGTTTATCGCTGAGCAGTCAGGGCCCAAGTCCAGAAACCGAATCACTCTGCAAGCACCATTAGACCATATTAAGAAAGATCAAGGCCGTCATTTGAAAGCTAGTATCCGAGGGGATGCCTGCATGGCCTGGTTTTCATTTCTCATGACCAATTTTCTGCTTTTGGTCTGGCAAGAGAGATTAGTAAAATGTTTCCACTCTGTTTCTTTTGAATGCTGCCATCTCTTCCCACCATCTTCCTTTTTTAAGTCTAGCTGTTGTTTACCCTTTTCTCCCTGACAGATGTTGCCCAAAGATAGCTGTCGAGCCAGGGACAACTTAGCTAGTTATGAGCATACACAAAGACATAAAAATCTGAGCATTACTAATCTGCTAGCTCTGTATCTCTTCTCTGTTCTGTGTCTGCAGTCTTTGACATTTATTCTGCTTGTCTAATACCACTGAAGTAGAGGGGATGGCATGATGTTCAGTGAATTATTCAGATGCAGGGAGCTAAAGCTGCAGCTCACCAGGCCCAGCCCTTTGACTCGATTCCCTCAGGGAAATGCTGAAACCAGCATGACCCTTCTCTTTACTTGAGTGTGACACAGACTCACACAGGGACACATGATACTGCACTCACAGGCTCGCTTATACGAGGAGTGTCTATGAAGCTACAACACATTTATCAATTGAAAGAGGGGGGTCAAAGAGGGTAATGTGCCATGCATTAAATACCTATAATGTACATGCATGTAATGATATAATTAGCAGATGATGACATAGATGGTGATGTTGAATGAAGTCTGAAGCACAGTATTTGACTTCAGCAAAGGGTGACCTGTCTAGCAAATCTGAAAGCTGTCCAAAGCCACAGAAAGAAACAAAAGGGGAGGATTTCACATTTCTTTCCTTGGCTAAGAAAACCCCTTTGCATCATCTAGCCTACTTAAGAACAGGAGTGGATCTAGAGGAAATTTTCTTAGGTCTTAGTTACTGAGCAATTTGCAGAAAAACAACTTACAAATCTGTTATCTAACAATAAACACACATTTCGTGTTGTTTGGGGGGGAGGTTGTCTTGATTTTTTTGTAACTACCTTTCATTAGTTACTTAAGCTAGTAAAGTGATAAATGACTGTGGCTACAGGTAGCCTAATATTCTGATTCTGAACCCTAGCAGGATGATAACACTCAATACCAATGATTTAATCTGCATAAAAAACCATATTTTCCATGGAACTGCAATTATTTGCAGAATCTATAATGAGCATGAAATACATGTTCAGGGCTTACCATTTTAGTTATAAATTTCTCTCCATTGTATTCTTTATTTGTTGTGTTTGTCTTCCAGTTTGATCAGCAGATCATAAGAAGCACATTACCACTTCCAAAACCATTCATCTCTGGAGCAAACTGTCCTGCAGCAGTTCGTAGAAGGGCTGCCAGCAGTGCCAGTAGCATGGGTTACCTGAGACCAGGCACAGCCAGAGGACGACTGGGTGGGACAGCCAGAGAGAGGGCCAGTCTCAGCGCCGAGGAAAAGCCTGAGAATGGCATCTCCACCTTGGCCTGCTGTTGTGGGGCAGCGTTCGAGGTTATCCACTAACCCTACTGTAGCCCCACAGCTCCCAGCAGCTGCAGACACTGGCCCCCTCTCACTGGGAGCAGCATGAGTGCCAGAGCAGATGTGCTGGAGGTGCAGGTAACTGGGACATTTTCACCAGAATTGCCCAGTCCTGAAAATTTACTCCACTGAAGATTTCCCACAAGAGCAGTCTCATGATCATCAAATGGTGTGCCCTGACCCAACACTGTCACTTCCACATTTTTTAATGAGAGGTTATATCGAGTGCATCATGACACTCGGATGTAGGAAGAGAACACCCAGTTGTAGGTACCGAAAATAATTTTCCAGTAAGCACTGTTAGAGTTTGTATTGTTGATTGTCATTTATGCTTAGAAATATTTACTTATATATGCTTAGAGTTTTGTAATTAGTTGTAGATTGGTAGAGGTTTTGATCCTTGATAGTCTGCAAACTTTGTGTGTATTAGACAGCACTTTGGGAGCATGAGAGGTCATACCGTGTCTTATTGTTTT
>NW_024586311.1:0-5118 GCF_018398535.1 Haplochromis burtoni
AAATACATTTTAATTCAGTGCCTCTCGATTGGAGAAACATTGGATTTCATGTAGATTTGCCATTTTTTGGTTTTTAACTGTACAGCTCATTGAATTTGTGATACTGTGTAGAGTACCAGACGTTTTGTGATAAAACTTGTTCTTAGTTGTAGTCCATCTGTAAATACCGTATAGTTTTAGCACTCATTTTAACATCTTGTGCTGCTGTGTATATAAGCACTCTTTGTCTGTACCTGCTTGTCTGTTCAAACCTGTAAATACAGAAAGATTTTCTAAGAACAAACTCAGTGTTTATGCCTGTCATTTTCAGCCTTGTTTTAGGTCCACTTTGAGCTCTTGTTTGGTTTTCACTTTCTGAGACAGCAAGTTCAGTACTGACAGGGGTGGATCTACAGGGGTGGCATTGGGTGGGCATGTGCCACCCTAAAATAATCTTTGCCACACCCTAGTTGTTTGCATATGACATGTTGTTTATTAAAATAAGCTAGCATTAACACTTTGAGCCTAGCTGCAATGAACGTTGAATATAAATTCTAAAAAATGAATATATTGCATAGCGTTACCCTCCCTCCCCTATTAGAAAATGGTTCAGCCCTGCTTTATTTCTTGTTGTCGGTAGCAACCAATGCCTATGATTGGGCAGAGCACATTTGGAATCAAGAGTTTATCAATGAGGTCGACGCGGACCTGGTCATCATACTGTTCATTCAGAATGCTGGTGGGCTCGGCTTGTTTCGGGACAAAAAAAAAAAGTAAAAATGGACAAAGTGATGACGTGCTCCATGAAAAGCAGACCGTGGGTTGGAACAGAAATAAACAGAGATGTGTTTTGTTTTAATTTCTGTACCTCATGGTTGTTTAATTCAAAAATACAGGAAGCAGCAACAGATGCAAATACAGTTATTAAGGTGTCACACATTAGGGCTTTCACAAAGTTGGTGCATTAACTGTTTAGAAATGACAGCCATTTTCAGAGGCTCGAAAATAACTGGACACCCTGATATGATTTTAAATAAAATGATCATTTTTACATCTTTGATGAAAATCTTTGGCAGTCTGTGACTGACTGAGGTGTAGATGCTCGGTCGGACCTTTACTGCAGCAACTGTCCGTTTGTTTGTTGGTCTCTCTGCCTTCAGTTTTGTCTTTGGTACAGTTATGTGCAAAGTAATAGCAGTGTGTTTAAAACAACAGAGGAAAAGTTCCATGTTCTTAATAGCATTTATTTCCATATATACAAAGGCACTGGGAGCCGTGCATATTCAATCCCAAATGAAAACATGAACAATTTTTTCATATTTTTTTCTTTACTGAAAATGAAGAAAAAGAATATTAGGGTGTTCACAAAATCAGCAGTATCTGCATTTTCATTTACAAACGGGAATATTTACAGTATAAACTGAAAATGAAATGTGGATTTTGCTTTTCTTTTAACCTGTTAAACCCCAAAGGGTTTTCTGAGCTTCCTGCTCGAAAATGAAATGCCCAAAATTAATTCAGTATTTGTCTGCAATTACAAACTCTGTGTATACAATCTTGGTATACACAGAGTGTCAAAAATAAAGCTAATGTGACACACTAATGTGTGATCCCATCAGAAGTAGTACTTGTTAAAAAAAAAAAGAGAGAGAGATTTGTCACCGAAGTGAACTATGTGTAAGAGATATTTGCACCCCCCTGGCCTCCGGGTGGCGCATTGCTCAGTGAGACAGCATAGCGAGGTCATAGGTCCTCCTCTCCAATATGGCAGAAGCGAGGCAAAGAGAAACTTCACCAGTCCAGGGCCTGCTGCTGCGTAGGGACCAGCTGTGACCGGGACAACATCTGAGTCCCACCTTGACACAGAGACTGAATCATGTGACAACACAAAAGTGCACCAAGCTAAACTCAAGAGACAGAAATCCAAGAAGAGCAAAAATGAGCCACTAAAAACCGCTGTAAGCAACAGAGAGCCAATAGTAAGACTAATAGGAAAAAAAGCAACAACAAAATGCCTTCTTAATGGGTTAACTGTGGCCGCTCTTGTAGATACAGGTTAGCTTGATAGACCGAGCTTGGAAAAATAAATACATTCCAGGTGTCAATGTTCGTCCGATAGCAGAGCTCATAGAGTTAACTGACTATGGGAAAGTGCCAAAGATTTATGCAGTTAATGGGGAAAAGTTCTTGTTGATGCTGATACATTGTCCCGTCTGCCCCTTAACATTGACATGTATGCGGGTGAGTGCACTGAAGAGTTACCACCTGAGGTGGTCCAAGCAGCCTGGGGTGGGGCTAGAGCAGCTCGAGAAAGTGATGTTGCGTGGATTGCTGCCCTAACTCTCGCTGAAAATGCAGCCGGGAGCCACATCCAGTTTTTCCTGCAATGACCAAGATGAGCTAGCTCAAGCACAAGAGACAAACGTGGAATAAGCTAGAATACAGCTAACATGACACAACGTGCAAACGAGACTGCAAAAATTCAAGACGGGACAGCGGGAAGGCCATCTGCCAGTACAAAGTGAACACCTGCAGCACTGCTCAAGAGATACTGGCTGTAGAGTTCACTGGCGTCATGAAAGGATGAGCTATGCCAGGCGTTATCATGCAGAACCAAACCGTACGTTCCATGCCCATCAATACCGTGACGGTCCATCCTACTCCACCGACAGCCGGGATAGAACATTCTCGGTGACCTTCAGTTGCGCGTACACACGTCTGGAAGACAGCAGCTGAGCGAATCTTTGGAGAGTTCATTCCGCGCTTTGGGTACCCAGCACGACTCCCTCACGACCAAGGGCGCGAGTTTGAAAATGAACTTTTCAAGACACTGAGGGAGAAATCAGGTACTGGACACTCGAGAACATTCCCATATCATCCTCAAGGTAATCCTGCTGAGAGGTTTAACAGGACGCTTTTAAATGTCTACAATATTTGGGTGAACAGTAGACTGATGGCTGCGACAGCCAATTGAAATTTCCCCAACCAGAAATGAGTGTTTTCTAAAACTATACTTTATTAGGATCAAAAACAAAAAAACAACAACATCAACAGTGTTTTTCCTGTTTCCTGTTGCATTTGGTTTGGAACTGAGCACAGCATTTTGTTGTATTATTTATGCATTACATTTCATGCAGGTGTTATAAATAGTTTAAAAGTTGATGATCATTGCGCCACTCATTCAGTACCAAACCATTTTATTTTCAAGATTAAAGCTTTTTAATCATGATCATTATTTTTATACATGCGACACATTATGGTGGAGGGAAATTACATGGCTTAAACTATAAACATTCTTGTTGTTAGGCAACAACACCAACCAAGCTATTTTTCTGCTAAATTCAAACTTGAATTGTCATATAGACAAGAACCACTTTTTACTGTCAGCTTATGATTCAAGGAGATAAAGGCATACCACACCCTCCAAGATCTTTTCAAAGCAGTATTGACTGCAGAGAACCCCTATTGATGAACAAATGACACTGCAAGAGTTTCTAAGACCACCCGGGCTAATGTAGACATGCATCCCTGGGACTTAACACAGAGAGGAAGTAGTATATGAATTGATATAGTAAGTATACCAGCTCATATACTACAACAAGTTAATGGTAAACTAGTAAAATAAGTATCGAACCCGTCACCAATTTCAAAGGTGCTATTGACATGAAATTCTTACAAGATGTTGTTAACAACCCATCCAATCCATACATGCAAAGAAATCAAACTATAGTTGTTCATAAATTAGTGTGATAATGTGAAAACACATCGTTTTTCAAGTTTTGAACACATGAAAAAAGGGAGGTGCAGCTGTTTTTAAGCATATATCACTGGCACAATTCATACAACTGAAGTAAGGATGAATGGAAAAATCGTTAGCTTCATAGCATAAGTGCCTAAGTCATTTTTTGGTCAAATTGAGATTTTTGCCTAACTTTACTCCCCTACCACTGCTGCATCATCCTGTCCGTCTGAAACACAAAACACAAAAAAATGACTTAGGCACTTATGCTATGAAGCTAACGAAATGTGCCAAGACATTCTTGATAAAATTCTGCAGCCATTTACCAGGATGATAAAGATAAAATAAGGGTGAAAGTTTAAGAAAGACAATGATCCCAAACACACAGTCAAGGAAACTCTCAATTGGTTTCAGAGAAAGAAATAAAGCTGCTAGAATGCCCAGACCTGAATCTGAATCCAAATCTATGGAAAGAAGCTGAGAGTTCATAGACGGGGCCCAAGGAACCTTTGGAATTTGAAGACTGTCTGTATGGAAGAATGAGCCAAAATCACACTTGAGCAATGCAAGTTTCTCCAGACAGGAGGTGTCTTGAAACTGTCATCACCAACAAAGGCTAAGGCTGTCACCTTCTAGGTAAGGTGTTCCACATGTCCTACCAGGAGGTAGGGCTGTGCGAAATGAGGAGAATCTAATATCGCAATATTTTTTGGCTACATCACCATACACTATATATCGCAATATGTTTAAATAACCTCAGAAAACAAATGTTATTTGTGAGCACATAGTGCCTAAAATTGCACTGGTTTACTACTCAAATCGACCGTTCCATGTATATTACAAAAAATCTGAATGAATAGAAATGTTTTATTTTAGCCATTTTTTTTAACCATCAGTTGCACAAAGAGGTTTCTCACAAACAACAATACTGTCACAGTACGTCTCTCTCTGTGGTCAAGACTAGAAATTAAAAGGGTGCTCTTTTGTGCTTCCAACATATAAAAAAATTGATGACCTCAAACCTTTTTTTTTCGTGGTGTGTGGAGAGACGCTGACATGTGGAGTTTAAAACAGTCTTAATTTTGCAGTGGAATAAATTCCTGGTACTGCTACCTTTAGTGGCAATAGTTTTATGGCATGTTTTGCAAAATTACCGCATTTTGTTCACACAGAAAACTAAAACAGGCTTCAGCTTATAACAATAAAAAAAACAAATTCTTTCAAAAGGGAATGTCAATGGAAAATTGTATTTAGTAGTCAGTATAATCTTTTAGTGATATACGTTTGCATATGGTAGAATACTGCATGTAGTTATTTGTATTAGGAAATATTCAACCATGTATATTTAGAGGCATATAATTAATTGTGTGTGATCTCTAACAGGCTGCAAAGGCTTGGTG
>NW_024586312.1:0-5117 GCF_018398535.1 Haplochromis burtoni
TTATCCCTCAAAACTTTAAATACAAAAAAGTTGCAAAAAATAGTTTACAACAACAGGAAATTTATTGTGTCTTCATAGTTTTATTTTTGAGATACACCAATTTTTATATACTGCAGAAAAAACGAAAAACAATCTTATGATGCAAATTTGCAAAGAAAACTGTATGTGCATCAAAATAAACTATTTTAGAATTTGAGTTCTAAGCATCACAGAAACTATTCAGAAAAGTATAAAGTCAAACATGACTTTATAAAAACACCAGTATAGGCTTCTAAGGCCTACAAGTAAAGAACTACATTTTCCACAAAAATGACGTCACTTCCGGTTTCGGGCAGGTAATGGCAGACATGCGATCGTTCGCGCTGACGTCTATTTCAATGTGGGAAGTGTAATGAACAGCTAATCGGATCGGCAAAGTATGTTTCTGGAATATTATGTTTTTGTTCCTGTAAGCGCTTTTTATGCAGCTTTTGCATAGCTATGTGTGGAAGGAAACCGTGATAGTAATCTATTGAGCTTTATATAAACTGAATACTTAACACAGGTGAGAAATCTATAGAAAATGTATATAGAGAAAAATAGATTTTGAATTTGATACATTTGTTTCCAACACAGAACTGAAAGTGTCCAGAGAACACATAGAGACTGTCATCTATTCTTCACTGAACTGAAGTCTGTGCATTCATCCATCCTATCCTGTTTACCCAATTCAGGGTCATGGGAGCTGGAGCCTATCCCAGTGTCATAGGCCAGGAGGTGAGGTACACCCTGGACAGATCGTCAGTGTGTCACAGGGTTAACGCATAGCGTCAGACCACTATTTGCACTCACATTGACACCTGTGGGGAATTTAGAAACATCAATGAACCTAACCTTACTAACTGACTGACTGACTGAGGCTCATACATTTTTTTATTTGCTGGACTTTCTATTGTTAGACTGTTAAACATTAACAGTTACTATGCTATAAACATAGATTTCTTCTTTTTTTGTGTGTTTTTTTTTCTTTGAAATGGCACATCTACATTCTTCTGTGTTTATTTTAAAATAGATATTGTCTGCTTTTTAAACTGTCAGCTTCTCTGCTTTTCTGAAATCACTGTAACTTATGAAACCACAACAATAAAGGAGCAATAGAGAAAGAAACCAGTTGAAGTGTAAAGGATTTTCAAGTTATTCAAGATATTCAAACACCAATAAAAGTTATACTCTCATTTCCTCAGGCTCAAACAATTAGTTCTTCTTTCTAAAACTACCATAATGAATGTATGTTTCAGGGACAAAGAGCAGATTACAGTTACACCACCTTGCATTACCTGCTCGGTCTGTTACCACGTCTGAAGATGCTGTTCAAATAAACACAGATGCTTCTTCTTTTTAAATACATTCACTGTGGTTAGCAACCAACATGACAGCACACTGCTGCTTTATGTTCCCATTAACATATTTCTGAAACCCACACACTCAAATTAAGTTCAACTCAAGTTAAGTGAAACATGAACTGACACTAAAACTTTACATTTCTATTATGATAGTTCAGTTAATCATTTATATTTTACCATTTAGAATGAAAATGAAACACTCAGTGTTCTTCCCCTCCTTCCCCTTCCAGAGATGCAGCACATGAGCTTGTGTGAGTTTCTTTACTAACTGAACATGACGCAGGTAACAAGAATTTCAGATTTACTCAGTAATGTAGTGAGTGTTCTTCAATTGTGCTCCAGTAAGAAACACTGTTATGTTTGCCGTCTTATGCTCAGTTACTAACCTGTTACAGTATGTTGTAAACTGTTTGGATGTGCTTGGGAAAAATACATAATATCGTACTGACTGGACCTCGCAAACTTGTGGTTTCCGAGCTGATTGCACTGCTCAGTACACCCAACTATGAGGAAAAATCATGAGGAGTGTCTAACTCTAGCTTTTCAGTCACATGAACCACTGGTGCACCTGACTCACACAGTCATTTATGAAATGCTCTACAAATTGTAGCATTATAGCTAGTAGATAGATTTTCCCATTTCCCATTTTTACTGACGACCACAACTTACAAACATCTGCATCTACATTTGAGTTTGATTATTGGATAACAAGCTATTTTCAACATTTTTTTTTTCAAATATTCAAGCCTAAAGTTGTTAGGATCTGCAGGCAATGCAGATCATACATTGTAAACTGGACCCAAACGCAGACAGGCACAGGTAGACTGCAGGGAACAAAAACTAAATGTTTAGCCGATTAAATAGCTGATGAAAGTACAACATAACAAAAAGAAAAGAATACAAAAGGGAACAGACAGTCTGACAATGGACAAAGGGAGACTAAGACAAACAAATATACAAATAAACTAAGAACTGAAAGCTAGACCAAATACATGTCAGAATACATGAAGTATATATTAAACCATGAATCAACATAGAATATTCAAATAAACACTAATAAGTTCAGAAACATAGAAATGCTGGATCAAATGACCCAGGACCAATGACTCTTTATGACTCTGTGTTGCCCCCTAGTGTTTGATACATATATATACTCTGAATTGCCCCCATGAGAGAAATAAAGTTATGTCGAAACCCCCCCACCCCCCCCACCCCCCCACCCCAAAACAAAACAAAACAAACCTATTTTAGGTCTATTTTTGCAGTAGTATGTCCAGTAGTGTGTTACTCCGGGGAATAACATTGTTTGAGCACTGGCACAGTTAAAATTGTAACTTGTAAATTGTATTTATTATACTGCTGTGTATTTTGAGTCCTCTCTGGTGCTATTGGACAGTGTGTCATTAGTGTTAGATAATTTTATGAAGTAATGGCTTTTTCTAGTTAGGTCACCATTTTATTCATATGATCATGGTGCAATATGGGTGATGCATTTAATGACTTTCTTTAATTAATGCTATTATTCAAACTGCTTTAGGTTTTTCATTTCCTGAGTGGCTCATTGTTTCCTGTGATTCATTCACCACATCAAACTTCAGCACTGCCTCAAGCTTTTACAAGAAATTTGATCTTGTCAGAAAACAGTGTGAAAGGACTTTATTGGAAAATCATATGCCTGCTAGCTCTTCACCAGTTTTACTGTCAACCGTCTTCTCACTCAGAGGAAACCTTGGGCCTAAAATGTATCATTTCCATGCAAGACTTTTCCATCTCTCAATTTCACAAACGCTAAGTCAGCAGTTCACCTCAAACTCAGTTAACATACTTCCCACCATTTCTAGAGCTCCCGGTTTAAATAAATCATTTAAACTGCCTCTCACTGCTGGTGTCTGACTAAAGAGTCCATCACAGCCACCATGACATCATAAGTGTGGCTTGCATGTTATTTCTTATTTTTTACGGCCATGATTCATTTTAGTATATTGTAGATCATTTTGTTAAGATACAGCTGCCTTTTTCTTATGCCTGTGTTATGCTTATCCCCTGTAGAACTGGGGGTGTGCAGAAACTCCCTAATAGGGCTTTGGAGCGGGGGTGGGCGTGGAAAGGATTTTGGCCGGCAAGCGAAAAAGGAGTGAAGGCACACACAACAGCCATGGTTCGTTCTTGCTGTGTGGTCGGCTGCAATGTTCGATCGCACGACCGGCAAGAGAATAAGCTTGAAAAGGGTTTGTCTTTTCATTCTTTTCCAAACTGGAAGCAACATGAGGCAGCTCGTGTATCGATGTTACCAAACGAAGGTGTGTAGCCTGGATAGCAGCTGTGAGACAAGCTGATATCCAGTTCTCTTCCATCTCCAAATATCTGTTGGTGCTCCAGACATTTTCATTCCGGTAAGTTCTAAATATGTTCATATCACTCTTTATAGCCTATTAGTTTTATTTTTGATGCGCTCTGAGCTCATAGCAAATTAGAACAAACATCCTACTGAGTGATTTTGCAGAACTACCTTCTATTTATAAAGGTGCTAATTATTTGGCATTATTGCAGCAAATCAGCCTATGAAATGGATAAAACATCATGACTGGGTTGACAGACCATGTGACTTTCGCGCATTGCATTGTGGGTACAAGTGGCAACAAAATCAAAACACTGCATCGAGCGCTAGTATTTCCAGCACCGGTAATCACTAATTCTGCGGCTTTAATCCCTACTTGCATTTTAGTTGCCCCAAAAACAGTTCTGTACAAAACAACGGAGAACTCGGCAGGTCCGTACGAAGACAGACTTGACGAAAAGGCAAAAAAAAAAAGTACGAGGAAAAAATTAAAGGAGTGAAAGAGTCAAACCCATACGAGCATACAGAGTGGAGTAAGGACGTTAGCGTGCTGCCCAACTTTCATCACGCACATATCTATTATTACATGGTCCTAAGTGTGAGTGTATACACTTGGTAGTTCGGTAGTTCGAAAGAATTACTGCTAGATCAATTAATTTGCTGTGATCTAATATTAAACCTCTTTAATACATAAAAGATAAAACAGATGTGTACTATTGCATGCATTTAAAAAATAGGAAGAGGAGAGTGAAAGAACCTGCCAGGGCTGCTTTATAGTCTTCTGATCTAAACTCTTTCAAGTGTGCTGCATCAGATTGGTTCTAGGGGTCACATGCTGCCCTCTTGCTGTAATAATATCTGGCGTATTTTTAATCTGTTTGGCCTGCAGCGATTTTATTTATCTCTTTCTGCCATTGCTTACTGCATTGAATTTTGCATATTGCAAGTTGGAGGTCAGTTACATAAACTGAGTACATTCTGAAACTAAATGTTATGGGTACAAATATTTTGAGAGATGATACTTCCCGCATGTGGTCAACAGCAGAAATTACTATATCTATAAAGGTCCCCGTCATTGAAATCATTGTAATATATATTCAGCAGCATGAACATTCATATGGTTTATGCATTTATACATACAACAGCATTGGATAGTGGTATAGAACCAAACACAAGCTGACAATTTGTATTACCAGCCAAATGTTTTAACACACCCATTCATCTTAAAAATCAGGACTTAGGACTTATTAAAATCAGGAACTGACCTTATCAAAACAAAACCAGCTTAAGTTAAAGATGAAGAACTTGGTGGCACTGTCACTTGGTGTTCGCTCGCTCTGCGGTAGAGTACCACTTCCTGTTCCTGCTCAAACACAGTGGTGTTTCTGAGTAGCTTA
>NW_024586313.1:0-1086 GCF_018398535.1 Haplochromis burtoni
GATAGATAGATAGATAGATAGATAGATAGATAGATAGATAGATAGATAGATAGATAGATAGATAGATAGATAGATAGATAGATAGATAGATGAAATTGTATCTTTTTCTAGCAAAAGACACAATGAAGACTGATTATAAAGTTGATGCTAATATTTATCATCCAAATCCAAAGTCACAGCAGCAAGCAATGCACTGCAATCTGTTAAAAGGAAACGTTTTGTCAGGGTGTGTTACTTTGAGGGCTTAACGAGATACCCGTGCAAAAACAACTATCATCGTAATAACGAATATCAGGAGTCCAAGGGCAACCAGGACTGTGGAGGTGATGTTAAGCTGGCGAGCAGTGGCCCCATAATGCCGTGCACCCTCCAAATCTCCAACCACCTTCCGGTCTCTGGCCTAAAAGGACAGAAACATATAGATTGTAAAAGTGTAGTTGGAGACCATGCATATTAACTTGATCTATGTGGTAAAATCAATATAATGTAGGTCATAGTAAGTAGACAGGTAAATATTAATATATTTTTTCATGCACACACAGACACACAGAAGTATAACAGATGCTTAGTTCATGAAAAACCCGATTTATTTAACCTCACCTTGATAGAAGTGTGTGTGTATCAACAAGATCCTTATCAATATCTGATTAAAAGACCTGAATTCATTGAATTAAACATTTACAAGTACGATTTAAATTTTCTGTTTTACAAATATAATTTGCAAAACTCTCGTTCTCTTTGAAAGGAATCAATCATCTTCTTCTTCTGTCCTGGCTTTCTTGTATCCTTTTGCACTGAAAGATTTTTCCTTGGTAAATACATTAACTGTACATTTTCATTTAAAGCACTGAAAAGGTTCGTTTGGTGATATTTTTGAGCTGTTGAACTTAATTGCCCAGTAACCAAATATCACCAAACACCATTTTTCTCTATCTTTCCATTTTCTAACTAATTTTGTAGTTTGTAACGTCGTGAGTTTATAATTAATGTGATAATATCAAATGGACATTTTAGCAGTGGACCATTAGTAGTGATGTGCAATACCACTGATTTCCTTTCCAATCCGATACCAAGTAAAATTCAGGG
>NW_024586313.1:1106-3625 GCF_018398535.1 Haplochromis burtoni
GCAATTATATATTGAATTATGTAATTGTAGTAATAATATAAGGATATAGCTTAATAATGATTAAAGGACATCAGACTACTTGTTCATATTGCTTAATAATGCAGAATTATATAGAAATAAAAAAAAACTTGAAGTTTTGCCTGTTTAAACACCTTGCCTGCCTGCAGCACTAAAGGACTCTGCGAGAGACATCTGTCTCGCCCTAGCAGCACCTGTCCCTCTCCTCCTCTTCACTTCGCCTCAACATAAGCTCATCATATTCTTTGATATGATTTACTCTGAGGTGTTTGACGAGGTTAGTGGTGTTGCCACAACACTTCACTGTCTTGCCACATGTATCGCAAATCGCGTCTTGGCTGTTTGTGGAGGTAAAAAATGTCCACACATGACTCCGTTTACGCTCAGCCACTGTTGTGAGTGCGCATGCCAGGGGCTGCGACACATTTATAGAGCTGTATTTTGCATATGTCTATGAAAGGCGTAAGAGGAAGTAGTTCCTTCGAATTTAGAAGATCTGAATGATATAGTTTCTTTCTTAACTGTGTTCCTGTTAATGATAAACTACAAATTTACCCCAGAGTACTTAAATATTGATATTTTTGTATGAGAATCGATTCTAGAACATAAATTACTGGTATCGGAAGAATCAATATTTCAGTATCGATCCGCACACCACTAACCATTAGACCACACTGTTTAACGCAATCTTAAAGAGTGAGAGGATTCCTGAGGAATGGAGAAGAAGTGTACTGGTTCTGGTTTTTGAGAACATGGGAGATGTGCAGAACTGTAGTAACTACACAAGAATAAAGTTTGTGTGCCATATAATGAAGCTATGGGAAAGAGTTGGTGAAGATAGTTTAGGGAGAGAGAAGTGAACATCAGTGAGTAGAAGTATGGCTTCATAGGAAAATAGGAAGACCACAGAAAAGATTCAAGGGTATAGTGAAGGAGGGTTGGTGTAACAGAGGAGGATGCGAGAGATGGGGTGAGCTGGAGAAAGATGATCTGCTGTTGCAGCTCCTAAAGTGAGACAATTATTGAGTAAAGATGGACAGTTTAGTGTAACAACAACAATCAGTCGACACCTACTCTACTGGAAATAAACCTTAAAACAACAATTCCTCAGAAGTAGACTATTTCCATTATACTACAACATACTTTTCAAAAAAGGAAGAAAGAATTGCTACTGAGGCTACAGAGCTCCCAGAAATCGATGGAATCTGAAATAAAATAAAATAAAACCCTAGTAATATTTTTTTAATGAGTTACAGTCCAACACCATTTAAATCACAAAGATAATATTTTTTTTTATAATATAGCTTACAAATCAACTCTAAATTCTCTAAATCGAACAAATTCTAAGGGGATGAAATGTCCACACTGTTTCTGTGGAATATTAGTGAGTGGAAAATGAAACCTCTCAATAAAAAGATTTTCCTGCAACAAATGAGCTGAGATCCCCGTCAGTGAATATGCAGCATCATCCACAGCTACAGAAAAAAGGTTTTTGTGAACAAAGAAGAATTCCGTATACTGTCATTCATTGTTCCATATGTAATTTAGCAAACGCCAAATGCAGTGTGCTTATTTTTCACCTGGGTGTAGATAGATAGGCACAAACATTAAATTAATTATCTAAAAATCATCTTTATATGCATTTACCTTCACTGAAATATGAAAAAATATATATATATAAATATATATGTTTCTGTCCTTTTCTATAGATAGATAGATAGATAGATAGATAGATAGATAGATAGATAGATAGATAGATAGATAGATAGATAGATGAAATTGTATCTTTTTCTAGCAAAAGACACAATGAAGACTGATTATAAAGTTGATGCTAATATTTATCATCCAAATCCAAAGTCACAGCAGCAAGCAATGCACTGCAATCTGTTAAAAGGAAACGTTTTGTCAGGGTGTGTTACTTTGAGGGCTTAACGAGATACCCGTGCAAAAACAACTATCATCGTAATAACGAATATCAGGAGTCCAAGGGCAACCAGGACTGTGGAGGTGATGTTAAGCTGGCGAGCAGTGGCCCCATAATGCCGTGCACCCTCCAAATCTCCAACCACCTTCCGGTCTCTGGCCTAAAAGGACAGAAACATATAGATTGTAAAAGTGTAGTTGGAGTTCATGGATATTAACTTGATCTATATGGTCAAATCAATATAATGTAGGTCATAGTAAGCAGCCAGTTAAAATATTAATATATTTTTTCATGCACACACAGACACACAGAAGTATAACAGATGCTTAGTTCATGAAAAACCCGATTTATTTAACCTCACCTTGATAGAATAAATAAGAGCTGCAAGCCCAAGACAACAGGGGTTTGAGTAGAAAAAGCAGAGGAGGGACCAGATAATATGGTCCTTTGGTGGCTCAGTGCTGATGATCACAGTGGTGTGCTGAACCATTGATTGTTGATCCCCATTCCCATCATACATGCTGTCCTGAAATGGAAGGTAACGTGGAGGATTCGTTGTTGTCATCGTTGTGAGCTT
>NW_024586313.1:3817-5108 GCF_018398535.1 Haplochromis burtoni
AATATAATATAATATAATATAATATAATATGAGAAAGTGCTTTGGGATAGAACACACACTGGCAACTAATGCAAATATGTCTTTGAGGAGATTCTGCTCTCACAGTCGGTGACTCGACTGTGAGAGCAGAATCTCATTTCATAAGCCTGCTTAGACATACTGGTAATATGTCTCTCCAGCTTTTTACAGGAACCAGTTGAACAGGTTTGGACTTGCTGGATGAGTATACTGCATGCCAGTAGGGTTGAGCACACTCCCCACCCCCAACTTTACCACTACAGCACCACAACCACAAAATTCAAATTCAGGAGTCTAGCGCTCCATCTAAACAAAGGGCTCTTATACAGATAAAGAGGTGTCCTCCTACCATAAATCAGTAAGAGAAGATACAACCTCTTTCATGACCTTAAGGTGTGTGTGTATGCCAGAGTGCTCTGGAAGGCACACAGAGTCTCCACAGACTACTACGGATCAAACCTCCATTATTATGCAATCGATTATAAAACTCAAAGCATATATGAGTAAATATTTCTAAGCATAAATGATAATCAACAATATAAACCTTACACTCACTTTCACGTATCAAGTCAGTGCAAGTCCACTCAGTCTTTATGTGCAATCTGGATTCGAGCGGAGTTAACAGCCAAAGGAGACTCAGCAGCGGAAATGTGGGTGGGAAACAAAGTTTTGCATTTGCATTCAATGCAAATTATCTGGTGAGTATGCTGTGACACAACCTTTGTGTTAGTGTCTTAACAACATACATACATAATAAATATGTAGATACACACACACACACACATCGTTCAAGACCCCAGTTCAGACCGCAGCCTGTGCAAAGACGCCCCTGAGACAACCTAGAATCTAGACAATGTAAAAACAGTTTGACGAAAGACAGTTTAAGAAAAAGTAAGATAACACCACTACACACACACAAAGAAATACATTTTAAATTGTTTTCTTACTTTGAAGTTCATTCTGCTTCTCCTCAAACTCTACTAAAACAGACTCACCTTTACTTTCGGTGGGGGCTCAGCAGTGGAACTGCATGTGGGTGTTTTTGACAAAATAACAGCTATCACTTCAGGCAGCCTGTAACGCCCACATAAAAAAAAACAGGTTAGATATATGCGGGCCTTCCTGTAAGCCAGTCACTATGCTTGTTCCAGACAGGTATGTATTGGCATCATTACAGATTATCTTAGGGGTATGAAGGAGCATAAAAAGAGGAGCATGCCCAAATGTTTTTCTGATTGATATATATATATATATATATATATATATATATATA
>NW_024586314.1:0-945 GCF_018398535.1 Haplochromis burtoni
AATCATAAATGGACTGGAGGGAGAGGTCTTGAGTCCTCCCAGTTGCACAAGACGTGGCGGCTTAAATTTTGCCTGCTCAGAGAGATCACATACCACGGTTATACCTTATGATGCTCTCCAGTACAGCCTTCTGCTTTCCTCTATATTTGAATGCAATGTTTGCACCTTGTGTTCCACATTGTGTATTTAAAGCTGATGTTAATTATCATTTTGCTGATAAATTGTACAATTTAAACTCCAGCTACCCAGCAATATATATATATATATATCTCCAATAGTAGGATTTCTATCTCAGCTACCACAGGGCAAGAGGTGGGCCAGTGCCATCCTCTAATGCACACTATACAGTGCAATTGTACACCCTTTTGCACACCCTATACAGAGAAAACAAAGCTTTACAGTTGATAGTGAAAAATGCCAATTATATATATTTAACTTCTGTAATAGTCTAAATATTTATTATTGAGCCATTTGTACATAATAGAACTTTTTCTTTTATTTTGTAACTTTGTAATTTATTATATTGAATTTAGTTCAGTCTGTTATTGTTACTGTCTTTGAGCAGCTGTAATTATATAATTTCTTATAGATTAATAAAATATTCTGATTCTGATTTTCGATTACAATTGAGTTCCACCTAATGTGCATGGGTTCGTTGTAGCAATGTGGCCATGCTTCCCGTGACGAACACAACAAACATGGACGCTGAGGTGACAATATACCTGCTGCTTAGTCTGTAGCTTTATGGAAGACTTTGAGATGACAGTGCTGTTTTTTGGAGAAATTTCCCTTGTTTCCGGGTTTCAAAATGGCAGTTTTGATTTTCATGAACAAGACACTCTCATGACTTGTCAAGTGATGCCACTGACAAGTTGATCGATGCAACCCGTTGATGTCACATTTTCGGATTGTTTCAGATCACTTGGAACCCCGGCTGGAGAAGGT
>NW_024586314.1:2176-3433 GCF_018398535.1 Haplochromis burtoni
CTAGGGCGCTGAGTCGACAACCAGCGAGCGAGCGACTTAGCTGTCCAGCAAAGATTTTCTCTTAGCTAAAGAGCTAACGAACTAGCCAACAGTGGTGATTGTTATTGGTGTCTGGATGCTAACGTTAGCATCGCTCTTAAAATAATAACCCTTTTTGTCATTGTACATGTCCAACCAAATTGTGGATGCTCCACACCAACTGCCGGAATATGATATAATAGTAAACAGCAGGACTAAATGACAAACAGGAGAAATCTATACAATCAAGGCTACCATCAGTCACCTGCGGCCTCACACTAACTGGTTTCATATCGTAAAAAGGGGAAGTTTTTAATCAGAAAACTTAAAGTCGGCACTTCAAAACACACTTGAAACTATTTGAACTCTATTAAAACTTATCCCGTGGAAGCACACCCACAACTACAGGACTCTTTTGGACATCAGAGCCTGGCTGAATACGCAGTCTTGATAACATCACCTCAATCCTTTGCCATTCACATTCAGTGTAGAATGACATTTGAGACAGTAGGTGGTGCCATTGTCCCATTTATTGGAAACCTGCACCCTTGTAACTATACACAGTGGACATGAATCGCTAGCTGTATTAAGACTAATTTACACCATTGAGCCCTGCTTTAAAAATGCGATTGATTCAACATTGTGAAGCTGGATTTAATAAATAAATGTTTGTGCCAGTCAGCATATGAGGTGACCGGGTTGGTTGGTTGGTAAGATGCAACATGCAAAGAGCTGAAGTGAATCTGAGGGTTAAAAACAAATTGTCCACTGCTACCACAAACAGTGATTTTCGTGCGGTGAACACTGCTCTCTTTGAGCTCACTTGACAACCAATCACCAGTCGGCAGTCGCTTACGCGATGATGCTGTTATAAAAAGAGCCCCATTTTAATGTTATTTCCCCCTCACACCCCCACCAGCGAGGGAAACATCTATGATACTTTCAGATTCAAGTCATCACAGCACAGTCTGATAGACTTTTGGAGTTTATGACTCTCTGACAGAGATACAGAGAACACCTTATGGAGTGACTATGACCTTTTTATGTGTACAGGGACATTATGGAGTTAAAAGAAACAAAATAGGACAAGACTTCAAAGGAACCCACAGAAGGTCTTTTGGTGGATCTGGTTATCAGTGTCAGTATAACAGTTACAGTTATACCATTTATAAGGCAGAAAATGAAGGAAATGTGCCAAAAGTAATGGGAGGAAGAAACTGTGGTTATTAATAAAAAAAA
>NW_024586314.1:4323-5107 GCF_018398535.1 Haplochromis burtoni
GTTTTGCTCTCGGAAATGAGACGAGGCTCGGCGAATGGCTTCTTAAAAGCCCTGAAAAAAGCAGGGCATCAAATTAAATCAAACTCTTGTTGCTCCTCTCCACGGAAATCCTTACTAAAATGTGAAAGCTTTGTAAGATCTGAAGAGTGCTATTAGTACGGCTTATTTAAACCCCCTTTCCACGTTGGGTGACACTACCGTAGCTCTTCAACGCTGTGCGCAATCTAAAAACTCTAAAAACGGTCCACTAAATCAGCGACTCCACACTCAGATATACAAGTGAACACCAACTGTCAGCAGTGAATGACAGGAAGTGCTTCTTGGAGCTCTACTCGGGGCCAAAAAGCATGTGGAATTATTTAGAAAAAAAAAAAGAGTTGCCCATAATAAAATGCAAAATGTGCTTTTTATTGTAAGGTAGACCTCATAATAATTCCGCGGTTGTCTGAGGAGGGTTACTTTTATTTCTTGTCCTTGATTGTTCTTATGCAGCACGATGTGGGTGACGTTAGTTCTTCATAACATTGTCATGGCGGTGTATGTATATATGTATATATATATATATATGTTTCCTTTCCAAATCACTAGATCAAATCCCCACGCACTGTTACATTATATGTAAATTAAACTGAGTCCAATTCCTCGGTGTATGCTTCTCGTCGTGTCGCACAACTCAGCACCACCTACACCATTTTCCCCCCACAAAGAAGCTCTCAACAAGTGAGAGAGCGACACCAACCAGGGCAGCAGCCATGTTTGCGAACTGTAACCAGACGTGGCCTCT
>NW_024586315.1:0-5105 GCF_018398535.1 Haplochromis burtoni
CTGGTAAAATAACATTATAATTGATATTTTAATTACTTACACAGCGGAGGTAGTTTTCAGGTAGTTTTATTTTGAAGGGTTGGTGAATTCTACGGAAGTGAAGATGTTTTGTTGCGGTGGGGGAAGCACAGGCCAGGGAGAGTCACACACGCTTGAAAAATGGCGGAAACGTGCTCCGTGTTCACGCGACTTCCAGCAGCGGTTCAAAACGGTGCCTCCTAAGCCTTGTCCTGTTTTTGTGTGCATGCGTGAGTAAAAACTTTGCGTGCATCGCGCACTTTAGCGAGTTGCACATTTCGGCATTTTGTTAAAATAGGTAGGATCTGTTTATTCGGTTGACTCGTTTTACGTCTCCTTCTTGTTGAATATGCTACACTGAAAGTTAAATAGAGGTGTTGAGTTCTTTGTGCTGCCATATTTAAAGATAATATTAGCAAAGCGTACAATCTCGCTCTCTCGCTCTCTTTTTTAAGTATTCACTTGTGCTTTAACTTAATAACGGGTAACGAAGTAGCGTCGGATTATGTTGTGCTGCTTCTGTGCCTTGAGAAAAATAATAATCTGTTTTTTCAGTTGTCTAGGTGTGTCACTTAATGTGTAAGGCTGTGGGTTAAAAGAGGCATGCAAGATGGAAAACGGTATGTATCACAGAGGTATGCAACGTCTTTGTGAATAGATACTGACCTATGCTGATCTATACTGGTCTGTTGCCTGCCCCCTCAGATACAGTGGAGTGCTCCACCTCTGGCCACATCAAGCAAGTCATCAGCCAAGCAGTCACTGAAGAATCCCAAGTCGAGGCTTTCCATTGTAGTCACTGTGTGCTGATCTTCGAATCCAAGGTGTACCTTTTTGAACACCTTAACAAGGTGCATGGCCTCAATACAGAAATTTCTCTCAGAGAGGCTGGTTTATCCCCTGGGACTGACAAACCCAACACAGAGAACAGCAGCAGCAGTTCAGGAGATAATTTTAAATGCCAGAGGTGTGATTTTAAAGCTTGTAGTTGGGATGGTTTAAGTGAACACGAGGAACTGTGTCACAAAACTTCAGAAAATCCTAACGTGTCAGGAGGTATCATCATTTCAGAAAACCTCGACAGCACTTTAAGTGTCATTTCAGCAAACCAGAACAATGAAGCTGCAGGAACATTGGAAGATCCATCAGTTCTTTCAGATATTTCTACCTCAGAAGGGAAATGCACGTTAAAGGACCTGAAAACCTACAAGAGGCCATTGCAAACCATTACAAAGTACTTCTCAGTGTCATCTGAATCAAATGCAATGACTGCTGAAAAATTAGCTGATGGAACCAAAGGAACTATCATTTTGCAGGAATCTCCTTCAAGCTCCTGTCCAAACAGTAGTGGTGTGTTTAAAGTCACAGCAAAGTCTGTGATAGATATCACAGGAAGTAAGTCGTACCATTTTTTGCACACTGACTTGACTACTGATTTGACACCATCTAAAACTCTGGAACAATTCAGAAAAGAAACTGTTCCTGACAGTGCTGTGAAGAGATCCAGTGGTAAAAGTTTAAAAAGTCATCCTGTCAAAAAAGCCAAGTTGGATAACGAAGAGATGCTCACGGAAAAAGAAAATGAAAGACAGCAGTCATCCAGCAGCAACGAGTTTTCATTTGAAGTCAGCGAAGATGAAGACGAGGCAGACGCGGCAAAAGTGTATTCTTGTAAACATTGTGACTACAGTGACGTGGGCATCAGGCGGATTTCTGCCCATTATCAAAGTGACCACCCTTATATCAGATACAATTCTGTCTACATTCAGGACGCAAGTGATCACAGTGCCACCTTTCGTTGCTTGGAGTGTCCAGTTGAGTTTTTAAGCACAGCTGACCTCAAGAGGCACTACTTGGAAAATCATCCAGATGCCCCAGATGTATTTGCCATGAAATCATGTGGCCTCAGTTTGGTTTTCAAATGCTTTCTTTGTAAATTTACTACCAATCTATTGAAGTCTTTGAAAGAACATTACAAGGCAAAGCATGCAACATATGAAATGGAGAATTCCTTATTGTTCTGCAGATATTCAATGTCTGAATGCCAAAAGGAATTGTCTCAGCTGAGTTTAGAAAAATCAGATGGAATTTCTCCTGAGCGTGCCCACACATCCCAAAATTCTTCTTCTAAAAGAGCAGACATGGCCTTGTATAAATGCCAGAAATGCATGTTTAGTCACAGGTCAGTTGTTGCTATGCATGTTCACTACCAAAAAAGCCACCCAGATGAAGTAATCACATTAGATAAAATCAAACAGTCCGCTTGTCCCACATCACATGCAGCATCAGAAATGACATCTGAGAAGTGTTCAGATTCTGTGATTGTAGTAGATCATTCAGAGACCACACCAGAAGCCTGTAAGAATCGTTCAGAATCTTCCCAAACCACGAAAGGGGAATCTTCGAAGTTTCCAACAAAATCCAGTAATGAAATTACTACTGGACTGGACATTTCCTCATCCAGTTTACCAAATGAAACATTTTACTGCCAGTTCTGCAGTTACACAAGTACCAAGGTTAAGAGTATCCTTGGTCATCACAATGCAAAACATTCTATGGATGCACCAATAGGTACTGATGATGTCCTAGGGTACAGTGCTGAGATGCAGAAACGTCAGAGTGAATCTAAGATGTCAAAAAGTCCTTCATCTTCCCAATTTAATACTAGTAAACAAGTGAAGATGTGTAGGGAAAAAGAAGATCTGTATAAGGAGGATTACACAGCAGATGCCTCCGAAACAGGAGAGAGACAGAACAAGTCCTACGCATGTCCAGAAAACTTGTTTTACTGCCACAAATGCAACTTCGGAAATCCATCTGTAAAAGGAGTAATTATCCATCAGGCTAAGGTTCATCGAAAGTGTAATTCCAGCACTAAGTGTGTTCTTGAATATACAGCTTTAATCCATGATGAAATCAGGAAAGCAAATGCAAAGGATTCCTCTTCTTCCCGTCTACCTCCTCCTATAATAAATGAAGGCGAAGAAAAAGCATTTTTTTGCCACTTTTGTAACTACAGACATAGTACTTTGGATCGGGTAATGCGCCATTACAGCAAAACACATCATGGATTTAAGGCGAAGCCTTCAGAAGTCCTTCTGCATACATCTAAGATCCACGATCAGGCACAGAAATGTCTTCTAACATCCGCTCAAAATGAAGAAGCTGTTCAGGAAATCCTCAAGCTGAAAATGAAAAAGAAAAAAACAAAGAAGCATTCAAAGTCTTTGGTCATTTCAGCAACACCCTCAGTGACAACCCCACACAGAAAGAGGTCCCTGAACTGTTACGCATGCGCATACAAAACTGACGTGATATATGCTCTGAAGAAGCATTTAAGGAAAATTCACAAAGTAAAGCGTACAGTCACAGATATTTTAAGATATTATTTTAGACAAGGATCATTAGAGCGCGGCTATTATTGTGAATTCTGTGTTTTCAGACATGAAAAAGCTGCAGCAGTTTATGAGCACTACCAGGAACGCCACCTAGGACGTGTCCCCTGCGTTGAGTATGTAAGTTCTCGGTTATATGCTGGTCCTGGAATGGTCCTTTCTAAAAAGAAGAAGCCTGATCTAGAGCAGAGTGGAGGCAATGGCACTGAAAACAGATTGCTATCCCAAAGATCCGGACAAAATAAAGCTGGTTTGTCTTGCAAAAGATGCTCTTTTAAATCTAACTCTTTGTCAGATCTGGCACACCATTACCGAATGGTTCATCCTTTGAGTGCAGAACTTTCCAAGAAAACAAGCGCAAGCTGGCGGGTGGAAGACCAAAGTGACAGACCTGGCTCATTTGACTCCTACCAGTTTGGTAAATCACAGGATGAAGCAAAGGCGTCCTCCACAGTGTTCAAGTGCCTTTACTGCTCTGCAAATTTTAATAGCAAACACGGTCTCCATATTCACTGTGGAATGAAACACCCGGAAGTTGTAATCAAAAAATTTGAACAAGAACAAAAACCAAAAAAGCAGCTCCAAAAACGTCTGCATGTCTTTAAGTGTCCGTATTGTACCTACGTCAATACCGTTTATCAGGGTGTTCTCACTCACTGCCAGATGAAGCATCCCAACCTCCCATCCAGGGCCGACAGTCTCCATGTGGATATGGTGTATGTTGAAAATTTGGACGAAACCCGGAAAAGCAGTCCTCCTGGTGAGACTTTGAAACTTTGTGGGCACATGTGTAAAACCTGTCCCCAAATCTGCGCAACGCTGGAGAAACTGAACAAACACTGCGAGCGAGACCACAAGAAGACTGGTGCAAGCACAGCACAAAGCACGGCCAAACCTGCTCCTAAGCCATTAGTTAAAAGTAAAATACTTCTATCTAAAGCCTACAGTACGCATGGATCTGTATCAAAGACTTCAGTTTTAAGCAAGAAAATCTATGCCGTGATCAACTGCCAGCACTGTTCTTACACATGCACCACCAAACTTGCTCTTGGTCGCCATTTGCTTGCTAACCACAAGCATACTATTTCAAAGGACTGCGTATACAAATGTGTGCTGTGTTCTAAAGTTTACTTCAGGAAAAAGCATCTTGGAGGCCACTATGCAGTGACACATGGAAAGGAGGCTTATTTAAAATACTACGTGCCCATATACAAACAGCCTCTCAAGAAGACAGCGCCATCGCCGTTTGAAGACCCATCAACTCAGCAACAAGAAAAAGCCTCTGAGACATTTAAGTCTAGCATAACAGCAGAAGAAAGCCTCTTGATCTACAAGTGTCCAAACTGTCCATATGTGAATGCTAGCTACCACGGGACCCTCACTCACTGTCAAATGAAGCATCCAGCAATTGTAGTCCGGGCAGATGAACTTGAGACAGGTGAAGTCTTTGTATCAAACATGGTCAATTGTACTTTAGGAAAAGGTTCTAATGAAAGAGGGTACTTGTGTAAAAAATGTTCACAAATCCATGGATCACTGACAAAACTCAATGCTCACTGTAAGAGGGTTCATCATGACACAGAAGTGTATGAGCACACAGACACTGAAAGCCAGCCGGTTCACACATCTCAGGGCTCAGCACGGGAGGATGCCTCTGTGAAAAACAAAACTTCGAGAGAAGTAAGCATTGCG
>NW_024586316.1:0-1365 GCF_018398535.1 Haplochromis burtoni
GCATGTTGCATTGAAAAGGAGACATGTTGACTTGAGTAAAGTGTGCTGCGAGTCTTTTAAAGGTATCTTAATGTTGTTTTTGATACACTGCCATTTTCATTGATGAGCGTGCAGCTGAAGATGTGTCAGATTTAGCAGATCATTTCTGTTTACAATTAAAAGGAGAATTATCAATAATGCACATGCATTTACAGTTCATTGTGTTTTTCAGGATTATCTACAACTTCTAAATTTTCTTTAATGTTTATTTAGGCTTCCATAAAAGAAAATAGTTCTACATTGGGTAACTGTTCAGGCTGTTTAAGCTGCATTAAAATCAGACAAAACCAAACTTTTCCAATAAAAAAAAAGACAGCGAGCGAGAAAGACAAAATCCTTATAGCATTGCTGTGGCATCAAGATAAAGAGCAAGCTGCTCTCTTTAAAGAAGTGAAAATATGAGGTTGAATGAGGTGACAATGGCCTAATGGTTTTAGTACTGTATATCTTACAATATGTAGACATCTCATACTCTGATGAACATGATTTTTTTTACATATAAGTCTGTTGACTTGATTCTTATTTAATTATGTTGCTTTCATTTTTTTTTAATCTTCATTGTAGATTTACTGTATTTAAACATTGTAGCAGTAAACTTACTAAGAGTGACCACATATTCTGTTGAAACTTGTGTGCAATAAACACTCCAACAGGAGAAAAAAAAAAAAAGATATGCTCTGGTGAATGGCTTTCACCCACCCCTTGCTGACACAAAATGTTTATTCTTTAGCTTGCCCTGATCGACAACAGCCTGTGTTCCAGACCATAGATTTAAAATAATTAAATAAACTTGTGATCATGCCTATGGATCACCATGGCACATATCATCAGCCATATGATTTATTTATGCAGATGAAAAAGTGAGTGTGAATGTGTTTGACGTCACAGTGTTTTTGTGCGCTGTGTAAAAGTAATTGCCTCTGATTGTGAGAGCGGTGATTCTGCAGGTCACCAGCTATTGTAAAAAAAAAAAAGAGTGAACAAGAGAAAGAATTTTTATTGTAGATGAAAAAAATCATAGGAAAAAGGTTTTGTGTTGATCAGCCAAGAACAACTACAATCTCATTTTCTGCATCAGTGTCCATCTCCCACGTGTGTGACCATTAAAATCATCGTTTGACTCAACCCGACCGGACCAGTGTTGTTATTGTGGTTTTTTCTCTTGTCTCCATCCCCAATATTTTGAACCTTAACAGTGTTGATTAAGCAGTGATAATAATAATGAATATGTCTTAGTTTGTCACTTTCAGATGAAAAGCAGACCTGAATCAATTTTCCACATACAGCGGTCGGAAGAAAGTTATAGTTTAACATCATTGGAAACAT
>NW_024586316.1:3205-5103 GCF_018398535.1 Haplochromis burtoni
GTATGATTTACCCTCCTGAGATGAGGAGCTTGTGTCATGACTTAACAAGGCCTTTTTATTTTAATACTTTCACAGTGCACTGAAAGTTTTGTTTGATAATCTCTGTCGTTTGAGCAGATCTGCACGATTAGCACAGAAAGTGCTTTACGACAGGTTGTCGAGAAAATTGTTACAAGTGAGTTTCTCCACATTAAAATGGGCTCTGGAGAAAGCCACTTATTGTCATGGTCCTGGGTCGAGCGACCCAGTGTTTGAGTTATGTATCTTTTGTATTTATCTGTGCCTTAGCTTAGTTCACCTAGTTAATTTCTAGATTGCTGTTTAGTCTTGTTGTCTCCCCCTGTACTAGTCTCCCTGGTTCATGCGTCATGTCCCCGACAGTATGACGCGACCAGTATGGACCCAGCGACACAGAGAAGTGCGATTATTCAGACAGTGGAAGCGCTATGCTGTAAGTGGATGCAGCGTTCTGGGGAGGAGGATACGGAGGGGTTGCTCCACCCATTGCGGTTGAGCGTAACTGTGTTTCCCTGGTTATGGGAGGCGCTACCCCCGCTGATTTCTGATTACCTCCGCACCATCCTCCAACCCCGTCCTCAGGAGCAGCTGCCCAGCGCACGGGCTGTGTCACCACCGTCCCGCTGTCATGCAACCTCCCCATCGCCGCTTCCACAGTCTTGCGGCTCCGAGGTGATCAGGGTTGGCTCACTGAGACTTGGGCGCAACCCGGAGTTGCCACCATCAATTCCATTGTGCACGAACCGCTCACCCTCACCGTTCCGTTCGGACTTCGCTTCTACGGCCTCCCTCCTGGTGCAGATGTGGTCGGAGGATGAGGAGCCAGCCGTCACAGCTATCAATATTGTTTCAACAGCTGCTGCTAGGAAGAAGCGGTGCCCTCATCGCCGACGCACGTCAGCACAGCCAGAGCCCGTGGTATCGTCAGAGCAGTTGCCTGGGCCGGAACCGCTGGCCGAAGCTGTCTCTGAGTCCGTGTCTGCAGTGTTTTGTGGCTCTGAGGAGACGTCCCCACAGATCACTGTTCAGGACTTCGCTGAACGGGAGCAGGTGGTTCTCGCGGAGCTGGAGGAGAGGCTCCGATGGAAGCCGTGGCTGACCCCCGACTATGAGCAAGTCTTTCGGGGAACACGCCTGGCTCTTGGGGGTCCGCGGAGCTGCCAGGGCCTGCCCCCTCTCACTTCCCCTGCAACCAGAGCTTCCGTCACCACGTCGCCTTCAAGGAAGAGGCAGCGGCCACGGCGCCGCGGTGCCACACGGCAGCTGGAGGTTGGGGAGGGTCTCGTCTCATCTCATGCCCCTTCCGAAATGGAGGTGAGTGACTGTGCTTTTGCTCCACGTGTCTTTTCCATGGGCGAGATTATGCCCACTACTGAACTGCTGCCTTGCGGGCTCAGCCATAAGAGAGGCGATCATATCAAAGAGCCAGAGTCCGTGCAAATATCTGTTTTACCGGCCAAGACTAAAGAGACTGTAAATGGACCAGCTGATAGTAATACTACGAGCAGCAAGACTGAAATTAAACAGCTAGAGAGGCCCCCCAAGGGTTGTAGAGTGTCTCAACATGAATGTTTAGCGTTCCCATGTGTTACCTGTGTTAACCACCACTCAATCACTGATGATGAGTCTGGGGGCATTCTTGTTGCTGGAAATGTGAGCAACACTGAGCGTGAACCGTTAAGTGGGGTTTCCAGGAATTGTGATGTAGAAGCTCTTCCTGTGGCCGTACAAGCGCCAACAGAAGCCCTGCCAGTGTCAAGTAGCGAGGATGGCAGGGCTGTGTCTACCTGTTCTGAGGGAGCAGATAAGGAAATTCGATACCATGTTAATGATTTAGAGAAACCAGAGACTGTTTCCTGTGTGGCTTATATAACTGAGCC
>NW_024586317.1:0-5101 GCF_018398535.1 Haplochromis burtoni
ATTGATAAGTGTATTTGGTAATGCTGAAGCTTAAATGAATTTGTTCAAATCTAAACTACCATTTGCTTTAATTTTCCGCCAAAATCTCCGGCGTCTGACGTCAGTTACGTCAGTTACAACATGAGTCGCTTACCTTGTCCGTCACTTCCGTCACTTACTCACCTGCTGATTCTCTCCTCACCACCAGCAGACAAGGGGCAAATCACACACAGCATGAGGGACAACACGACCTGAGGGACAACACGACCTGAGGGACAACACGACTTAGTTTTAATATTACTCTTATTTCTAGTGATGGGTCGGTCGCGAACAAAATGGCTCTTACGGTGTGTTCACACCTAACGCGATGGACGCGAATAGAGCGTCAGGTTTACATGTAAAGTCAATGGAAAGGTGCGATGATGCGCAATTGTGGGTCCCGCGAAAATTCGGAAGCAGATTTGCGTCATGAAAATGCCAAAATGCGTGAAACGCGCGTCAGTGTAGCGCGTCTGGCGCGCGAATAAAACCACGCGCGTGAGGTTTTGTGTTGCATTTTGTGCATACGCACGTTACACGTCTACTGCTCCAGTTGGAAAAATCTGAACTCCAGCGTCAAATCGCGCCGCGACAACCAATCAGGAGCCTGCTGATGTGGCTCTGACCTAGGTCAAAGGGGCAGATCCAGCCAAAGCCCTTCATACTTCAATGGAGGGAAGGCTAATAAATGCGGTAGCAAACAACTCGGAGCTGTACGACACCAGCTGCTTTCTATACCGAGACAGGAATATAAAGGACCGAGCTTGGAGGAAGATATGTGAAGAGATCGGGCAACCTGGTAAGTTCATTCATTTCTCTTTTGAAAGTTTTCACTGACCCGGGGAAGCCGCACAAAAGCTAGCAAGCCACCGCTATTTTCCCACTGATCGTACAAATACCGTTCTGCTTTTATGCATGTTGTCATTTAGGAATATATTTTATTGTTTATTAATAAACAGCACACAGTGGTCCCGCTGTTCATCCGTCACTGCTTTGCTTTTTCGCTGATTTTTTTATTGCACAGTACAGCATTGCATTCTGCAGCCTGATTGACAAATCTGCTCCGTGCCGTGTCTCCTGCGCTTGCCAAATTTATCACGTTTGGTTTTGATAACCATCACGTCCAATAGAAAAAACAGCACAAAAACACCCATAACTATGAGCCTCATTCGGAAATAGACACCTGCACCGCGAGGGAAAAAGGCGCACGAAAGTGGCGGGCAGATGAAGACAAACCGCGGCATAATAATACTTTTACGTTTTGCAATCTACAAAGGTTTGCACTTTGAGAATCAATTGTGAGAACTGTGACCAATGTTCATGTGTGTGTGGGGAAAAAAGTGTATAAAGTGCGTGGACCAGGGGCTAGTTATTCTGAGAACCCCTGCTGCAATAAATGAGGGACCACTGTCTACTCTATGATTATTATATCCAACCTGTTAACATTTAATACTGTATTGATAGAACCAACTGATTCTGCAGCAGAGCATCCCCAGTCCCTGAGCTCCTGCTGCTGCACCCACAGATATGTACAGCAAGCACTGATACCTTTTTAGTCGGTGGGATTGCCTTGTGATCACCTTTACTAAAATATCTACAACCAATCTGATTATATCCTGTTTGTTTTTGTTTTCAATGTTGAAATTAAAATCTAGTAGCAGCCTTCTCATTTCTTTGTGTTTTGTGCTGTTTTACAGGCCCACAGAGGAGGACGGCTCCGAGGCAGATGAGGGACGTGCATTTGTGATGTCAGGCAGTGACATTTGACGAGAAGGCCTGGCTTGTAGTCTCCACTGTAATTCATCCCAAAGGTGTTCTGTTGGGTTGACATCAGGACTCTCTGCTGGCCAGTCACACTAGAACAATGCAGTCAGGCAGGTACCATTCAGCTGGCAAAGCCAGAGTCCATCAGAAGCTAGAGGAAAAAAGTGATTCATCTCTCCAGAGAATGAGCAGTGAATTGTGATATGATTTGGAGGAATCCTGTAATTTCTCATGAACTTTCTCCAGTGCTTAAGTAAATGGAACACAAGCAAAGAAAGATTTAACATTAACAGACCATTGTTTCATCTGCCTCTGTAATGACACCTTTCAACTTCTCCATAAAATTCATTCTGCTCTGAACACAGAATGGATCATGTGTATGTCTATGATCCACTATTTATACGTCTTAGGTAAACGATACAAACTAGGTATAGCTTACCTTGGGTATAATGTGTAGCATGTGGTCTGGTCAATAGTTCTGTACTCTGCTAACTGTTTGAAACAATCTGTTCTTGTAAGCATTGTCTTGGTCACGTTGTAGCCGGTATTTTTGTATGGGACTTTGGTTGCTGAGGGAAGCTAAAACTTTCACCCGCAGTGCAGGGATAGCTCAGTAGGTAGAGTGGTGGCCCCATGATCGGAAGGTCGGGGGTTCGATTCCCCTGAACAGCTACCCTGAGGTACCCCTGAGCAAGGTACCATCCCTACACACTGCTCCCCGGGCGCCCAGTGGCTGCCCACTGCTTCACTGAGTGAATGGGTTAAATGCAGAGAGGGATTTTCCCCACGGGGACCAATAAAGTACACTTTCTTCTGCTTTGCTTCTGCTTCCATAATGTTGTTGTTTCAGACCGCTGATTCCGTGCCTGTAATTAGTTCCACTAGTGGGATTTGTCTTGGCGTGACAGCAAAGTTCAACTCTTTCACAAGATGCCTTCTTTGCTTGAGTGAGTTGTCTGTCAGACAAATTTTTCACCCACTTGTCCACATACTTGGAGTGAGTCTTAATCCATCTCTCTGCTGCTGAGATCACTGTCCATAGTATGCCATTCTCCACTGAAAGCACTGCACTGAGTATACATTATAACATCGTCACAAAAAGGGAATACCAATAACCTTTAATGTATATGTGAGAGCTGCCAGAATGACTGTGGAAACAGCAGCCTTTAGGATAAACAGATGTGCATCCTGATCAGGTTCTGTCAATGGGAAAAAGGTGTGTCAGTTTGGTTTGATAGAGCAGTGTGTGATGGAAGAGCCAGCTCAACAGGGGTACATTCACACAGAGCTAGTAAATATTGAGTAGGGGATAAAGCGAAGATGGCAGGGCAAAAACACAGTCAGACAAATAGGCAGGATCTGTTCAGGCCGACAATTTTACCTCAATAACTATGACTGCATTTAGAAGTTAAACTATATTGTCAGCACTCCAGATGTTTTTAACCCTAACCCTATTCACAAAAACACCATTTTTGTATGACTATAGTTCAGTAGTCTAAGTCAAATAAAGAGTTTTCTTCTCAGAGTATTCACAGTGGTAAGCGTTCATTTTAACATTTGCATTTCTGTTCTTTTGCATTTTTATCCTTGTGAAGCTGCTGAAAAATTAGGCTAACCCTAACCCAAAGGTCATCAACCTTTGTGTAAAGGGATGATGAAACTGGCCCTTGGAACATGTCACAGCTTTGCATGGAAAGCAAACTGTGTGGGGTGGAGAGATACGGCTGTTTGTCTTCTGGTAAATGAGCGGGTAGGTTCCCTGTGCCTTCGTGAGCTCACATGGGCGATGACAGTGAGAACTGTCATCATCAGTGGTGTGATTGGGTTATGATTATGGTGACTTTCAAAGAAGATCATCCTTTTGGTATGAAAGTGACAATTGTTTCAGTTTGTGTCTCGCATTACAAATGAATTTTTAGAAGCAAATCTTGAAGATTGGTTGAAAACTTAACAAGAATTATAAGTGATTTTTAATTGTTTATATACCCCTGCCCACCTAAATATAAATGCAATAAATACATTAACAAACTCCTCTACCCCCAGCATTATGACAGACTTAGTGCTGTTGTAAGCATTGAATACTGCACTGTCACAACACCTCAGTGTCACAAACAACACTTTTTTCACATTTTTTAAAATTTGTTACACTTTCATACACGGTTTAGTTTTGTTTTCAGCACTTACATTTGATGGATGACCTTATAATTGATCGTTTATCCTTCAGCAGTTAGTTGACTTTGATATGAGATTAAGCTCTTGCATTTCTAAATGCAAAATAATATACCTCCTACCACCTGACAAATTCTTGACTTTAACTATGCTGCCATTCCTTGTATACTTGTGTTATCTGACACACTATTTTTATTAACAGCTGTAAAAACGTGCTACCATTATCTAACGTCCATGTAATCTTGTGCAGATTAGTTCTACGACTCCAATTCATTATCCGATTAGTGAATCAGATTGACTGCTAACTTGTGACTGACGGAGCACTTAAATGGCAGCTCAGAGGTAAAATCTGACAATGATTGCACCACCAACAAGCACAGAGCAAAATGAAAGGCCAAACTCAGCAGGCTGAGATAAACACTCTAATCACTGAGGTAATTAAACACAAATCTGCTGTACTTTACTCCCCCACTGCAACTCCACAGGAAACAAAAATCTGTTATAAATGGAATAAACGATTGGGGTCGGCTGTCAAGATAAATCACATGAACATTTCTTCAGCATCTCTTTTTTAACCCCTTAAGGTCTGGGATTGCTTTTTGTAAATCTTCAGTGTGAAAAATCAACAGTAACATTCTTCACATTCATATATAAATTCTGTAACAGCAAAGTACTCCGTTCAAAGCATGGAATGAGTATTTTGCTAAACGTGCTCCTGTGACTGGGAGTGGCTATGAAGGATTGTCCCAGCATCATCTTCTTCTTTCTGACACAGCCATCGAAGAGCCAAGCTCCACACCCACAACATTACACTGCAGGTCCATTTGATGAGACTGTGGGTGCCTGCTGCCCTCAGTCTGCTGCCCCAGAACAACATAGTCTGTGAGACCACAGACTCATAACACATCTTGGACTTCATTCAGCAGTAGTGATGGGATTTCCGGCTCTTGTTAGAGAACCAGCTCTTTCGGTTCGGCTCACTAAAAAGAGCCGGCTCTTTCGGCTCCGAACCGGCTCTTCAGGTTGTTTTGATACCAAGATGGCGCGGCCACGTCCAGATGCCTTCCTGACCGCTCCGCTCCGACTATCCACTTTTCTTGTTTTTTACTTATTTTTTGCTCTGGTTTACATCCCAAAATCCTCTAGTCTT
>NW_024586318.1:0-2370 GCF_018398535.1 Haplochromis burtoni
AGGAGATGAAATCTTTTGTATGATCTGATTAGAGACGTTGATATACAAATAATATATTACAAGATAATATAGCAGAAATAATATATTGAGAGATCGACTCTGGCAGCAAATTTCCACTGTCTGTGCCGACTTTCACCCTAATTTTAAGTAATCAGTATCATGAGTTGAAAGTAAGATGAAAGACAAACTTTGGACTACTCTAGAAAACTGAAAAGTATATTTTAACAGAATATATAAGATATCATATATACTATGTAAAAAGATTCCCATGCGGTATTTATACATACAAGTAATTTTTTTTCGTTTCATTTGTTGCACAGGAAATAACTGACCCGCATGTGATTTCTCTCCGACTGGTAGACAAGTTAAGGCCTCTGGGAAAAATAAATGTAGCCAAGTGAACTAATACTACGCATGGAAAGGGTTTAAAAAGAGGGAATTGTGTTTTTGACTGGTTGCCTGTCTACCGGAGGTCTGTTGTAGGGTTGTCATGGTGATGACTAGACCTCGCGTTTTGGGGGTATACTGTCCCTTTAAGAGCCGCCGTAAGCCAGAGCACGCATGCACTCAAGTTTGCGTCACACACTCAGCGCTGTGAGCGGGAGCACTGGAGAGTTAGAGACTGCAAAAGATTCTGTGGCTAGCTACACACGAGTTCTTAACGCGCGACGGGTGCATGTTTAATGGTCACGTGCTGTGAAAGGGACTGAAGAGCGGGTTGGCGTGAGTAGTTACAGTGTCCTAACAGATTTCAAAGTTGTTAAGTTTATACTGTTATTCACTTTGCATAACTCTGTATGTTTCTGTTTGATTCAGAGGGGAGATCACTTGCTGTGTGATTCCTGCGTGTGTACTTGTCCTAGCACAGTAGCTGTGTGGAGAAACCGAAGTGAGTTCATGATGTTCTCCCATAGAAATGTATGTTTAAAAGAGAGTTTACAGTGCACTTTATTGCCAGTTGACCTGCGAAGTTGTGGGATGTAAACAATGTGTTTATTTGTTTTGTTTTCTCTTTTTTTGTTGTATTTGTTTCTTGACAGGTCACTACTGTTGTCTATACTGTTTGGATTTAACATGTACATATGATAGTTACTGTTGTCTCAGACCCTGAAAGGCAGTTTAGGCTGAGCCAGTGGAATAGTTAAATTTTGCCGTTTCACTCAAAACTACAGAATTAAAACTGTGCTCCTCCGAGTACAGTCGGAGAATAAAAAAGCCCACAAAAGAATATTTCCTGTGTCCTGTCTCATTCCCCATGACCGGGCCACATAGTTTGGTGTCAGAAGTGGGATTCTCAGGTTAGTTTTGAGTTTCAGTATAGAGAGACACAGTGAGTGGGACTTTATAGACAACAGTAGTGGCTTAGAAGATCCCAGTCCTTCCCAGAGGGCGGCAATCGCAGTGTGGACGTCCTGAGGTAGTTCGGTGCAGTAGCAGTTGGTACAACAGGAGCCTGCTTCAGCCATTGGACGAGGAGGGCGCCTGACACAGATTTTGGACTGTTGAATCTCATCTACAAGTGACTGTGGGAATCTGCTGCAGTAAAGACTCAGAGACATTGCAGTATGTCGCAAGAGGACGAAGGGGAAGGTCCTTCAGGGGCCGGAGCTATCCCCACTGAAGACAGTCAAGCTGCCCCGTTGTTTGACAGTGCAGGTAACCCGTTGGTGGAGCTACAAACAAAGATTAACGAACTGAGTAGGAAACATGATGCTGTTATGTCTAGTATTGCTAACATGGGTAATGTTCCAACCAGATCTGTCGTGTACATTCCAAGAGAAAAGGTGATTGTACCTTTTAGTGGGGAACCAGCTAAAGATGCTTACACTGTTGATGAATTCATAGAAGAGGTGGAAAGAGCAATAAGAACTAGGGGTCTGCGTGGAGAGGATCAAACCAACTTTATCCTCTCACAGCTGAAAGGGTCTGCCCTAGAGGAAGTTAAGTTACGTATGGCAGGCCAGGTGAAGCAACCGAGTGATCTCTTTTCATATTTGAGGGAGGCATTTAGAGAGAAGCGCACCACACCACAGCTCTTGCATGCTTTCTATGCACGCCGCCAACTAGATGGGGAAGACCTGCGAGATTATTCACATGCACTCTCTCAGTTGCTCAATGCTGCAATACAGCAGTCCCCTAATGTAGTACCCAACACACAGCTGGCACTTCGGGATCAATTCATTGAAGGTGTGCATGCCCCAAATCTTCGGCGTGAACTACGTAGGCTCACTAGGGACAAGCCTGAGTGTAGTCTCTTTGATGTTAGAGAGGAGGCAATCATGTGGACTATGGAAGATCGTCCACGCAGCACTAATGTAGCCAGACATAGAAATATAGTGAGTGACAGGCCAGATGAAAGCTGTGAAAAGA
>NW_024586318.1:3960-5083 GCF_018398535.1 Haplochromis burtoni
GCGAAGACCAGGCGTGATGCGTTTCCACTCCCTCGCATTGAGGAGAGCCTGGATGCCTTGAGTGGTGCAGAGTTCTTCTCAACCATAGATCTTGCCAGTGGCTACCATCAGGTAGCGGTACATGAGAAAGACAGAGACAAAACAGCCTTTACCACACCATTTGGCCTGTATGAATACTTAAGGATGCCTTTTGGGTTATGTAATGCCCCCGCGACGTTTCAACGTCTTATGCAGGCCACAATGAGTGATTTGGTCTTTCAGATTGTATTGATCTACTTGGATGATCTGCTTGTGTTTTCATCAACATTCCAGGATCACATTGTGAGACTGGAGACTGTTTTGAAAAGGCTGAGGGATACGGGGCTGAAGGTTAAGGTTGAGAAGTGCCATTTCCTCCAGCCCAAGGTCAAGTTTCTCGGTCATGAAGTGTCGGCTCAGGGAATAAGCACAGATCCTGACAAGATAAGCGCTGTGGCAAAATGGCCCATCCCTAGTACTGTGAAAGAGCTAAGGTCCTTTTTAGGATTTTGCAGCTACTATAGGAGATTCATTGAGGGCTTTTCCCAAACTGCGGGGCCACTCCATGATGTGGTGAATGTCTGTGTTAAGGAGATAAGTCCTGTCAGGGCTAAACAGCTTTTTGCTTCAGCCTGGACACCGCAATGCTTACAAGCTTTTGAGTTGCTTAAGGGAAAGTTGACTAGTGCCCCTGTTCTAGGCTATGCTGACTTCAGTCTCCCTTTCACGCTGGAAACGGATGCTAGCAGTCTTGGATTAGGCGCTGTCCTGTCTCAGAAGCAGGGGGGAAGGAATAAAGTCATAGCTTATGCTAGTAGGAGGCTCAGAGGGGCTGAGAAGAATGATCAAAACTTTAGCAGCATGAAGCTCGAACTCCTAGCGTTAAAGTGGGCAGTCACCGAAAAATTTAGGAGTTATCTGCTGGGGTCCAAGTTCACAATCATAACGGATAACAATCCCTTGTGCCACCTGCCCACTGCTAATTTAGGAGCCATTCAACAGAGGTGGGTAGCTCAGCTGTCTGTGTTTGACTTCGATGTTAAGTATCGCCCTGGCCGCTGCAACACTGCCGCTGATGCCCTCTCTCGGCAACCAACAGTTGACA
>NW_024586319.1:0-3558 GCF_018398535.1 Haplochromis burtoni
ACATCATTGATACAAATAGAAAACAGCAGAGCAGAGAAAAACAGCACGACGAAAGAGCGTGACAAACTGCACCCGGCAGCGGCAAAGCCAAACACAGGCGCCATCATACCGAAAGGTATGTCTCCTCTGTTAGCTGTGTCTTTGTGAATGCCATGCTTCCTGTTTTAATTTGATAGTCCTGTGTGCAGTGTATCTAGTTTTGCTTCCCCTTTGTCTGGTTTGCTCTGATTTGTCACAGCTGTGTTCCCACATGTTCCCCATATTCTCATTGTCCTGCTTGTGTATTTAAGCCCTGTGTTTTCTTCTGTCCATGTTGTGTTGTTAACCATTGTACATCCTCTTTGCTGTGTGTCTCCTCTGTGGTCCTGTCAGTTCCTAGTTTCCTGTTTCTGGTTTGTTTTCTAGTTTTGAGTTTCTTGTTTCTAGTTCTCAGTTTTGTTTTGAATATAAATTATTCACACCTGTTGCTGTGTACTGACTCCCCCACCCCACCCCAGTTTCTAAAACTGTTTCTGACTCTGAAGCATCAGAGAAGTCAGTATTATGTTAGTTTTGGCAGTTCACAAATTCAAGCTTATCCAGCAATCCTAGCTCATCTAAACACCAGCCCATATCAGGCGATGATTTAGCTAACAATCTTTAGCCCATCCTAATTGCTGGTCTTGCTTTTTCAGTATCTTCAGAAACAAAAAGAGTTACAAAAACAAAATGCAGCATCTAAACTCTTGACAGGATTTTTAAACATCGCCCTTCATGATTTGGTTCTTACTGCAACAATTAAAAAAAAAGATTTTGAAGTGCTTGCGCTAAATTTGATGTGGATCTGAATCTGAGGTTTAAAAAAAGGCATTTAGGATATTAATACATACACAGTAAGTTTTAGCACATGACTTGCTTAAAACGTGCAAGAGGTGTATAAAAGTTTTGTAAAATTAAAAACAGAAAAAGTGTATATGAATGTATGAACAAGAATATACTACAAATACTGGGGATAGCGTATTAACACAATACTATGAATTTAAAAAAACAACAGTGTGACAGATTTTCTGTCGTTGCACAAACATTATTTAGGAGTGGATAATAGGAATTGATTTGTAAATAAATGGACACGAATAACGCGAATTTAAATTTTAAAATATTATACTACAGTTCAAACGAACTAGGCAGCTCATTCCCTTTGTCTCCTTGACACTTTTTTTTTTTTTTTATAGACAGATTGAAAATACATACATACATACATACATACATTGATTGATTTTGGGGTCAATTACATGTCAATATAAACAAAAGCAGAAGGATTTCAAAGTTGTAAAGATAAAAGACATTTTACAAAAGTTTGACCTTATTTAACTGACAAGAAGGTCAGAGGTCAAATATGGCATGATATTCTTTCTACAATATTTGACTTACTGTTGACCATACATGCCATACTTATGAGAATCATAGTTTCTTTTTTTTTCTTTCTCTTTCCCCTCCTTTTTATTCTTTTGCAGCACACAGTTGTTTGGTCTCTGGATCCACGTCTATTTTACTGGTCAGATAAAATGTCTTCACCATGTAGACAGACAAGCTGAGCTGCATGCAGTGATTCAGATAAAACACCTGGGGCCAGTTGGGAAAAAGACTGAACACACAAGAAAGAGCTTCGATAAAGGGTGAAATAACCATAAGAAATATTGTACATTTTATTTTATTGTTTTAAGTTCTACGTGGAGGTTTTACAGGGCTTGCTGTGGATATAAAAGCCACCCACACAATTCCACCAAGTTCACAATCCAGTTGTGGTTAAATGATCATATCTATAGTGCAAATAATAAAAAAAAGTTTTTTCCAGTCTCAGATCACATTAGCCTGAATTGATTTTAAACATCAGTTATTTCCCATAACCAGACCTTAACACCTCCTCATTAAAGGAAATGACTTGAGCTATTTCTGTGTTTTAAATTCACACATTAAATAGTGAGACTAGAGCTACACTAGTCTGTTGCTGTCTTTTTAACAGCTTTTTTGGCCAAGTTTGTAATGCTGGTCAAGTTACACTCCATAGACACAATATATTTAGAAAAAGTTTCACAGGCATGTTATTATTTGACTAAGAGGCAGGATTACCAAAAACCAAACTTTTATCCACTGAGTAAATGTTTCCACGTCTCTTGTTCTCTGCTGTCACTCACGTGGTTCTGTGCCATTATATGCCTGTCCCAAGTGAAAGCAGTTCAAAATATCATGGGACAAGTAGGAAAAAGAGACAAGTTAGAAAAGAGGGACGCGATCAATGTCTTAGTACAGTTTGCAACACAAAACTGCAAGAAACCACAAGGGTAGCCATAAATTAAGTGAAACTGAGATCTGGCAGACACACACCTGGATAACTGACAACTTCACTCCCTCAGACATAGACACAAGGATTCATTTTTCACAAAAATGCTAGCTGGCAGAAAAAGTCCATATGTATTAATGTGTGGTTCAGAAATGCCAAGATGCTTTCAGAGTCGGACTAGCGAGGCAGACAGAAAATGAACCAGACTACTGAGCTTGTTCACTCTGTGTATGAACATAGAATACTACACTAAATGATTTACTAATGCACTGACTCTGAAATGGAGTGACAGTGCATTATGTGAAAAAGCATGTCAGCCCTTAAGATATGAGTTAATTACTCAGTTGGTGAATCTTTGACTGTGTGAGGAGCTGAATCAGCAAAGTCCACAGAGCTTAAACAGCTGACTCTGTTGCCTTTTCATTATCAGCACTGAAGTGGTTTTGTGCCAAAACCGATCAATGACATCTAAACGTATATAGATAGAGGTATTATTACTACATTAGGTTGTCCCTAATCTGTGTTCAGGAAATGTTGCCTATACTAGTGATGTGCGATACCACTGATTTCCTTTCCGATCCGATACCAAGTAATATTCAGGGTGGTATCGACGATACTGATCCGATACCGATACTTTATACAAAAACGTATTTTATTTATTGTATCTCAAATTATAGCGTCATAATAATTTACAGGACATCAGATTACTTGTTCTTATCATTTAATAATGCAGAGTTCATCATATAGAAATAAAAAAAACTGAAGTTGTGCGCTATTTGAACACCTTGCCTGCCTGCAGCACTAAAGGACTCCGCGAGAGACGTCTGTCTCGCCCTAGCAGCACCTGTCCCTCTCATCCTCTTCAGTTCGTCTCAACATACACTCCTCATATTCTGTGATATGATTTAGTCTGAGGTGTTTGACAAGGTTAGTGATGTTGCCACAACCATACATGCCAACCCTCCCGATTTTTCCGGGAGAATACCGAATTTCAGTGCCCTCCTGAAAATCTCCCAGAGCCACCATTCTCCCGAATTTCCACCTGGACAACAAAATTGAAAAACCATATTGCAGAATTCATAGCGCGGCCCAGCCAATTCCAGTTTCCAACAATGGCGGCAGCTACTTAGTTTTAATATTACTCTTATTTCTCTTTCTGGGTCGCAAAAAAACCCCAACTTTTAACATGTTTTCAGGTGAGAATGTAGCTGTGTAAACTTCAAATATCTGAGCCGATC
>NW_024586319.1:3939-5077 GCF_018398535.1 Haplochromis burtoni
CCTCAGGTGGAAGCAGCCTCTGAATTTCGACACCCCCGCTGTTTCCGGGCCGGCTAATAATAACGGTGACATTTAACGTATTTTATCCAATAAATAAACACTGTAAAATGTATTTATCACCCCCCCACCAGCCCTTTTGAATGTCTCCCTAATTCTGAGGTCTCAAGGTTGGGAAAGTATGGCCACAACACCTCACTGTTGGAGCACTTTTTTGCCACATATATCGCAAACCACGTCTCAGCTGTTTGTGGAGGTAAAATACGTCCGCACAATTACGCTCAGCCATTGTTGTGAGTGCGCGCGCCAAGGGGCTGCGAGACATTTATACAGCCGTATTTCGCACATGATTATGAAAGGCGGAAGAGGAAGTAGTTCCTTTGAATGTAGACAATCCGAATGTTATAGTTTCTTTCCACTGTGTTGCTGTTAATGATAAACTACAAATTTACCCTAAATTACTAAAAAATATCAATATTTTAATGTGAGAATCGATTCTAGAACATAAATGACTGGTATCGGAGGAATCGATATTTCAGGATTGATCCGCACATCACTAGCCTATACTTAGAAAGTCTAGAAATACAAAAAATATAGTTTGAACTGTCAAAAGCATTGTCTCTCTGTCCCCTGATGTTATAATTGGGCAAAAATCCTGTTATAATCCTTTGGTGGTCAGTTACCTCAGCAGGGTAAGAAATAGACCTCAGAACAAACAGTCACTAGTTTGAGTCTTTCTTATGTAAATAGGGTCTGTTCATGACTTCTCATAAGAAAGATTTGTTTAAATTATTTTGTTCTAATAGTTAAAAAATAAAAATTTTTCAAATGCTATCCATCCATTTAAATTCTTTTTTTTTTTTTATGAATTTATTTTATTTTCAGTTGCAAACGGGACAGACATAACTGTGGGATAGGACAGGGGGAAAGAACGAAAGAAAGAGGGGGAGAGAAAGAAAGAAAACCAAAGGGGAGAGAATCATAGTTTCTAAGTAAAATTGCCATTTTTCTACTTCTTTTTTTGTTCATGCAGTGGGTGTGTCCAATGTCGCTAAGTTTTATTTAACCAAATGTTTAAACTCGTACATGTGTGGCACCCCTGTGAGGGAATGACCACATTAATATTATTTTGTGTAAAACA
>NW_024586320.1:0-1718 GCF_018398535.1 Haplochromis burtoni
GGCGCGATTTGACGCTGGAGTTGAGATTTTTCCAACTCAAGCGGTAGACGCGAAACGCGCGTATGCACAAAATGCAACACAAAAACTGACGCGCGTGGTTTTATTCGCGCATCAAACGCGCTACACTGACGCGCGTTTCACGCGTTTTCGCGTTTTCGCGTTTTCGCGACGCAAATCTGCTTCCAAATTTTCGCGGGACCCGCAATCGCGCATCATCGCACCTGTCCATTGACTTTACATGTAAACCTGACGCTCTATTCGCGTCCATCGCGTTCGGTGTGAACACACCGTAACTCTCGCGCCCAAAATAGAACAAAAGGTCCTCCACACTTTTGAGTTAAACTGCAGGCCCTGGTCTGAGACAATGTCGAGGGGAATTCCATGGAGCTGAAAAAAATTCTCTATCAGGGCTTGGGCTGTGTCAGAGGTGGAGGGTAGTTTCGCTAGCGGAATGAAGTGAGCGGCTTTAGAGATTCTATCGGTTATGGTGGGCTGGATTTCTTATTCCTGACGGAAACTATGCTTCGCCCTGGTGAACCTTTTCCCTTCTCGGAGCTGCTCCCACCTGACTACGCTTTTATTAGGTCACCCCTGACCACTGGCCAAGGTGGAGGTCTAGCTTCAGTTTTTAAAGACAAATTTCGATGTCGGCAGCTGCCACCTGTTCTGTACCCCAGTTTCGAGGGGCAGTTATTGGAAGTGAACTGCGTCCCCTCCATTCTCTGCGCTGTGGTGTATCACCCCCCGAAACTCATCAAGGATTTTATTCCAGATATTGGGGAGTCTACTGGGGAGTCTTGTTTTACATTATGACCGTATACTAATTGTTGTTGACTTTAACATCCATGTTTGCTGTGAGGACAGTTCGCTAGCTATGGATTTCCTCGCCCTTATTAACACCCTCAATCTCACCCAGTGGGTAAGTGAAACAACTCACACAAAAGGTCATATACTTGATTTGGTACTATCTTATGGTCTGGATATTTGCATCACGGACATTGAGGATTCTGGGATTTCAGATCACTTCCCGGTTTTGTTTAATACTGCTGCGATGTGGATTTGAACAGTGATGGTCCTGTCCAGCAGATGCGCACGATTAACTCCCAGTCAATCGCCCACTTCACTGATGCTCTCCTTGACTCTCCTCTCTCTGATGCTAGCTGAAATGGGGATTTATCAGCGGATGATCTTGCTAGCAAGAAACCTTGGAGTGTTCCTGGAGAGCTCTTTTAAACTTGAGAAACAGGTCTCCACTGTGGTTAAAAAACAGCTTTTACCAGCTCACTTACAACTGTGGTGCCATTTGCCATCAGGCACATAGTCAGGTCTCCAGGTTTTAGACGATTTAGTAGTACGATGTCTGGGAGCGGTTGTGATACTTGCGGCCAGGCCAGTAGATCTGTTTTCCCAGTACAGTCCACATTGCCTGACTTCGGTCTGATCAGGTATATTATGTTTAGCGGTAAAGAAAGGTTCATAGTGTCCAGTGTCTCTCCTGGCCCTGGGTTAGTAGCCAGGGGTGGCAGACAAAACGTCTGGTTTTGGGCAATGTTATATGGCCATATTCTGGAGCTGTGAGTGGATAATGGCATATGGGCACATACGTAGCAGTCTGTCTTGTTGTTGAGGTACACCGTAGTGTTCATCATCTGCCACCAGAAGTTTGGGTACTGAGTGTGGTTTCCTCTGTCATACAGGGTCTCCACAGTTGACCATGA
>NW_024586320.1:1814-5073 GCF_018398535.1 Haplochromis burtoni
CCCAAGCTGGCGTAAAAGTGTGTTACCTTTTTGCAATGGCTTTGGTGTATCTATGTGGGTCGCTCCGCGATTTTGTTGGTGTTGTCAGCAGAGCCTGGTACGGTCTGTCCTACTGTGGTTTCGACCAGCAGGCTTCAGACGTTCTTCCTGTACAGAAACAGAATTCTCTGGCAGATTATTTGGACTCATGACTTCTTTGCTTTTCAGCATTTTAATCATCCAGTCTGCTAGTGTGTTTTCTTCTTCTGCTTTATCACTATCACTACAGAACACTGGAACTCTAAATGGCCTCCCATGTATTATTTCAAAGGGTGTTAGGCCATTGTCCGTTGGTGTAATTCTCATATACATTTTTACTAATTCAATGCAGTCTACCCATGTTCTGCCTGTCTCTTCCACTGTTTTCCTGAGCCTTAATTTTACTTTACTATTTTCAGTGTTATCCCCAGATGTTGTGACATTTTGGCAATTATTCCATTCATAAAATTAGGACCATTGAAACTATAAATAGTCTGGGGGGATCCCATGCTCTGGGATCACATTTCTGCATATTGCTTTAGCCACTGAAATAGCATCTGCTTTTTTAGTGGGGACAATTTCTACCCACTTTGACAACGGGCACACAATTACCAGGCAGTACTTGTAGGTATTACAGTTAGCTCATTGAAATCAATGTGGATCACTTCAAATGGGTAGCTGGGTCTAGGGAACCTTCCTCTTTTAGGTTTGAGGTTCCCCTGAGCATTATGTTTACAACATATTAAACATGCTTTACAGAAATGTTTTGAGGAAGCATTAAATCCCAGTTAGAAAAACTACAGTTCAACTGCTGCTACCAACCCAGCCGTTGAGACATGGCAGAGCCTATGGCTCAAAATTGCAGCAGTTTTTAGGCAATATAGGTTTATCACAAAGATAATAGACATCACCTCGCAAGCTTGCTCCTTTAGTGTGCCACAGCTGCTTCTCAGCAGGAGGTGAGTGTGACTGTATGTCTGCTAACACATCATGTGTGATGGGCATTTTTCTTTCTAAGCTACTAAGACTACAATGACCTTGATCACTGAGAACCTTCATACACATATTCATTTAATATTCTTTGTTTGCCAGGAAACATATTGTATTTTCTTATTTATGACCCTCTTCTGTTGTCTTTAGAGTTTCTTCTACTCATCTCTTTAATATTTAATTAAGTATAAAAATTGTATTTCTTTTACAATTCCCAGTCACAATTAAAAATAATGAAGGAAGCCTCAGAAAGAGCCGATGTGTGTCTCCTAATATGAGTGTTACGTCCCTGGCTAGTCTAAGAGATAGAAGGGACTAACATAAAGTTAAAATAGTGAAGGAGGAGTCAAGATGGTAGTATTTAAAAGGTTTATTTCCTGCTAGTGTTAAAGTTCTGGTTCAGACTGAGGATTAACTTTAGTGAGAGCCAAAGCCAACATAACAAACAAACACTGTTGGGAAGGTTACTTTTAAAATGTATTCCACTACAGATTACAGAATACATGCCCCAAAATGTATTTTGTAACGTGTTTTGTTACGTTACTCAGTGAGAGTAATGTATTCTGAATACTTTGGATTACTTAATATATTATCATACTTTTTCCAACTACATCAATGTACTATTGGTGTGTGATTTATTACTCTTACTGAAAATAGTAATCATGTGCAGTTCTGAAGGCAATACCGACTAGATTTTTAAATTTTAATATAAAATGAGTAACAGTAGGGAGGTCATCAGGTAAGGCTCAACTTACTTGCGACAATCTCGTATAGAAAAATATTCCGCACATATATAAAACAGGTCCGCGCCTCCGAACCGTAGTAAAGGGACCTCTGGCTTATACGTCGGGTTCGTGTCGAGCTTGTATTCGAAAACTAGTTTTACTTTGTTGTCTGGGTCAACTTTGCTAGTGAGAGACAGAGAGAGGCGTTGAAAGGCTGCTCCAACAGAACTTATTGTTTTGGAGGAAAACACGAACACAGTGTACAGTTGAGTCTTAATAGCTTACTTACAGCTGGGCTCATCAGGCACTCTTCTTGGCTGCAGTGGTTATTATTATATTTACATGCTTCCAGCTCCCGTTTCTGCTCGATGACAACTCGTACTTTTCCTTTTTTCCCTCCCTCGCTCACAGACACATAACGGGTATGGCAGTCCATTCTCCCTGCAGCATGGACTACACTGGTAATGAGGCTACATTCTTCATATTCATTCATTAAATATATTTTTTAAAATACTTCTTCACGTCATTATGAGATGCGAGATTGAGACACAGACATTAGAGCCTCTTAATGCTTTTTTTTGGGGGGGGGGGTTTCCACCGGAGTGGAATTACCAAAAAGTAGAGAGCATAGCCGAACATATGAAACAGGAAAATACCGCTGTGTAATCCCTTTATTTCAACAAAGTAACTGTATTCTGAATACCACCTTTTTAAATGGTAACTGTAACGGAATACAGTTACTGATATTTTGTATTTTAAATACGTAACGGCGGTACATGTATTCTGTTACTCCCCAACACTGCAAACAAAACATCCCTTATAGAAAATAAAAAGAACTTATCCAACTCCAAAGAAAACAAAATATACAACCTACAACAATAACCTACCTAGCAATACATAAACAGGAGAAAATGAGGGATCAAAACATAAGGCAGTGTTCCTCTACAGGCAGTCTGAACACAGTAACACAAGATACACATATACTTCAAAAGGCATGCAAGCCTGCACAAGTATGGCAGTGAAAATGGCCAGAGGGCCCAAAAACACATTATATAGGGCTCTGCTGATTGGCAATTAGGTGGATTCAGGGAGCAGCATCCAATCAGGGCAGTGGAGGTGGAGTCTTGACAGAACATTCAATTGTCACAACACAACAACACACACAACAATTGTCTTCCGGCTTGAGTGAACGCTGGCGTGCCTGGCTGCCGCTACTCACCATTACATTTTTGATTATTTGGATTAATTTGATTATTTGGATTCAGATTTGAATGAACAGGGACATTCACACTCAGGAGCAGATTGATCTCTGCCAGGGATTGATTTGCAACGCTTGTCCTCAACATCTGCTATTTCAGCTGAATGTGCTCTGACTAGGGATGGGTACCGGTGTCCGGTGCCATGATGGCACCGGTTCTGACATAAACGGTAGTAACCAGACCGAAAAGCAGCGCACATTTCGGTGCTTTATTTCTGTGCTTTTTTTTCCTGAGCTGTGATACACTTTAGATTCTAGCCAATCATTT
>NW_024586321.1:0-1971 GCF_018398535.1 Haplochromis burtoni
ACACTGGGAAGGGTGAACTGGGTTGCCCGGCCCTGGCCACGAGGTGTCCCTTATTTATTTTTCAGGGAGTTGGCAACCCTAAACCCATCTGATGTTGGGGAATTTTGTAGAATTTTGTATCATTGACTCTGCTTAAATAGAGACATCAGAAATATGAACAACATGTTCTCGAAGTGAAATAAAAAAGACATAAATAAAGGGAAAAGTAGAGAAAAGAGCAGTCAGAATATGAGACAGTTACCAAGTTGGAGCTTCACTTCATTTTCATCAGACGGAGCCTCAGAAGGAGCACCCAGAGCCAGACCGAACAAGAAGAGGAGCAAGATCATGTTGGAGCTTTAAGTCTCAAAGTGTGATGAGGAGCTGCTGAAGCTTCTTTGTACAAGATGTTCAGATTTCTGCAGAGTTGAAGCTGCTTTCTTTTATAGCTGAGCAGAGCGAGATTTCACTGCTGGTGTGACATCATTGGCCACATGGACCAAAGCTTTCCACTGTACACAATAACAATAAACATAAGCCAGAAAAAAACATCACATGCCAAAAAGTTAATAGTTGTTGAACAGTCACGTTTTCTTGGTACTTCCAGGAGAACGTGACTGTTTTTGATGTAATTCTATATTTATGGTTTGTTCAAAGGCCTTTTCAGCATAATGATTAAAGAAAGAGGATAGTTGTAACAGGAAGGGGCAAGCAGAGCTGCTCTCATAAATGAAGACAGAACATTCACACACGCTCATACTTCAGTTGATGCATAAGGCAGCAACTTCGGGTTATTATGTTGGCCAAGGATATTTAGCACGTAGACTGGAGCAGCCAGGGATCAAACTAGACCCTTCCAATGAGTAAATCACCACCTGCTCCACCACCTGAGCTACAGCCACCCAAAGTGGCTATATGTATATAAAATTCCCACTTGCCCCTGTTATGTCCGACTGTTTTCTGCTGACCTACACTTTTCTAATGTTCACGGCTCTTTGTGAATTTAGCCAACTGAATTCAACAAGATATAAACAGATATTTCTCAAACTAATTTCTTTGAGATCATAAAGCTGGTATAAAAGGTAATTTGGTGAGTTGAACTAATCAGTATCATCACTTTAAATATAAATTCATATCTTTTACCCTTGATGTACATCCTAACATTGACCATGAACACCACAGCCTGCAGTGGAGCAGCCCAGCACAGTTCATCACTATAAACTAGCTTAGCTTGAATAAAACTGCCTGTTATAGTATTTTCATGCAACCTCTGAATAACAAAAAAAAAAAAAAGATATTAAAAAAAAGATATGTTTCTTCAGTTTGTTTTTCAAGCCACTTCAGAAGAACATAGTTCTGCAGCACATCATGTACAGATAAGCGAGCCGTCAGATGTCTTATTTTCTTCTTACCAAGCAAGTGTCTCTGTCAGTGGACTCAACACCAGGCTGCAGTACACAATAAATTAACTAATTCCTAGTAATACACAAAGCTTTCCGTTGGACACAATAAATCAAAACAGAAGACAAAGAAAATCATGAGATGCCAAAGAACTTAATAGTTTTTAAGAAGTAACATTTTCTTGGGACTTCCAGGAGAACGTGACTGTTTTTGCTGTAATTGTATATTTATGGTATGATCAAAGGCCTTTGCAGCATAATGATTAAACAAACAGGAAAGCTCACAGTAACAGAAAGAGACAAATAGATCTGCTCTAGTAAACACAGAGCGAGCTAATTCCCTACATTAACAAGCATTAGCTCTCATTCTCTTTAAGTTTTTCTATAAAATTTAATAAGGAAGAGCTTTGTTCTTTCCTTTGGAGGCGATTTTAGGTTCAAACTTTTAGGGGGGTCAGCCCCAAATGATAATCTCATGCATACAGTGCTAAATAATTAATATTAATGGAATATGCTGTTTGTCGTCACCCCTTTTCACATTTGCAAACTTTCAAAAGCAGCCTAATTAATTGGACGACCTTTCCCACTGTGT
>NW_024586321.1:3666-5071 GCF_018398535.1 Haplochromis burtoni
ACACACACACACACACACACACACACACACACACACACACACACACGTTCAATGGAGTATAAAATAAAGACCAGGGCAGTTCCTCACCGGAGTCTCTCAGTAGGGAGCTGCCCTTGCTAGCAAGAACTCTGTGTGTTTCTCTTCTCTGAGTCTTTATTGAAGAAGTGTTTTAGAATATTTTCCCTAACAGAAGTACAAGACCTTCATAATGTCTGCTTGTGAAATTCACGATTTCTTTTGAAACAACAACAACAACAACAACAACAACATAACTTTCATTAAAATACTGAAACTGTCATGTGGTGGTTTAGACAGAAAAGGCTCATCGTAACAATGTCTCCATCTTCTGCTGAACTCAGCTGACCAATACAAAGGTTCACTGTTAGTACTCTGAAAAATTTATATGTGTTTGTTATTCTGTGTCACTGTGTGAATACCACAGGGCCTTGATATAACAGGTATTATCTGTACAGTCTCATATTGTGAGAAGTTACGTATTAGTTAACTTTAGGCAATATATCTCTATGATGAACAGTCAGTATTTCAGCACATTACATCCACTTAATCTGAAGTATCAACATGTCCTCTGAAAACCCGGTTTTGCCAATCTGGGATGTTTTATTGATAACAAAAGATCAGTCTGTCCATAAAGATGAATGTTAACATGCAAAGAGTAAACTGCTCTTTCATTAGTGAGCAGGTCTTCATCATAACTCTGTGGTGTAGCAGAACCCATCTGGCATGACTTTGAAATGTTTTTGCTGCATTTCAAAATCCAACAAAAACATCAGAGACATGGGAGAGAAGGGTTCTTGGAGTGTTTAACTAAATCATTTTTAGACAAAAACCCCGGATTTAAGGAAAAGTTAAGGGTTGGCCGGGTTTTGGGCCGGCCCCCGTTGTAGCATCACTTCAGTGTCATCAGAAGGAGACTCGGAAGGAGCATCTAGAGTCAGACCGAACAAGAAGAGGAACAAGATCATGTTGAAGCTTCAAGTCTCAAAGTGTGATGAGTGGCTGCTGAAGCTTCTTTGTACTAAACTTCTTTGCAGTTACTAACAAGTTAAGAGAGTGATGGGAGGAATACTTTGAGGAGCTTGTGAATGAAGAAAATGAGAGAGACATGAAGACATCAGGAAATGCAGAGGGTTAGTAAGGAGGGAGTGAGAGCAGCTAGTGGAAAGGCAGCTGATCCAGAATACATAACTGTGGAGGTAGGGAGTTTTCCAGGAAAGAGGGCAGTGGGCAGAAAGGAAATTGAAAAGGTAAAGATATGATATGTGAAACAGCAAAGAAGGAACTGATGGAACTCCAGTCTTCCCTTCCATAAATTTTGAGATTTCAGATTAAAGTAATTACAAAATATTTCCTTTGAGTGCAGCTGCCAGTGCTTTATGAAAATCAA
>NW_024586322.1:0-5067 GCF_018398535.1 Haplochromis burtoni
TGCCGGAGGTTTCTTCCTGTTAAAAGGGAGTTTTTCCTTCCCACTGTCGCCAAAGTGCTTGCTCATAGGGGGTCATATGATTGTTGGATTTTTCTCTGTACCTATGAAGCGCCTTGAGGCGACTTTTGTTGTGATTTGGCGCTATATAAATAAAATTGAATTGAATTGAATCTAGTAGATAAAGGTGAATGGCTTAAACATGAATTGAGCTACAGTTTGAGGAAGGCCTCGGAGGGGACTGGCCGCGGCTCCTGGGCATGGCAGATCCCCAAAGAAGGCATCCCCTAAAAGCAGTAATAACTGTGCTTTACAAAGGTCAAAGACCTCTGCAGTAATATAACTGGTAGTCAGGCTAGCGAAGTAGCCCATGGCCTCAATAAGGTGGTGGAGGATTCCATAGAGTGGAGCAGATGAGCTCGAAAAATTAGGAAGAAATTGCAGGAGAAGAGATCAAAGGAATTTCAAAATTACGAAAGACCTTGATAGATGATTAAGGGGAACCCTTCATCATGTAGCAACATGACTTGACTCGGAACTGAAGCTCTAACAGTGATGTATGCTGGGAATTTGAGACTTGAAGTAATGGCTTGAGGGGTCATAAACGCTTAAGTGAGCTTGTCTTGGGGCAGAAGATGGAGAGGGGATGCCTGGCTGGTTAATTTGCTTTGGGTAAGGTAGCAATAACTACTGTGCCGATTTCAAAAGGGACACCTTGAGGAATTATGCACATGGTGGAGTTCAGATCTCTTAAAAGGAGCAATAGAGGACAGAACCCGGCATCCCGGTGCCACAAGGGTTTGCTGCTGCATTCTGCACAGGAGGGAACAAAACAGAGAAACTGTCATCCTGGTGTGAGGAATGTTTACTGCTGTGTTTGCAAATGACTGATATGGTGAAGGAGACTCGGCAGCCAGTGCCAGGAATGTGCACTATTAGATTTTGTGAAAGATTGATAGATGCAGGGAAGCTGGCATCCCAGAAAGAAAAGCTTGCTGCTACATTTGTGACAGAGGGATAGAGTGATGAGAAACTGGCATCCCGAAAATGTTGCTACTTCAAATTGCAAAGGGGGGACAGTAGAGCAAAAAACTGGTATGAGAACTTGGCATCCCGGTATCAGGAAGTTTTTTGTTTTTTGTTCTGGCATCCCAGTGCCAGAAGGGTTCACTGTAATGAACCCTTCTGGCACTGGGATGCCAGGTTCTTCTTTATCTATCATTTTCAAATGCAGCAGCAAGCTTTTCTACCAATAAGTTGCCAGTTTCTCTGTATCTGTATGATGTCTACTGTCATTTCTTCTCTTTATTGAGCAATTCATTCAGGACAGTGTAGCCACTGTCAGGAATGAAATGTACATAATAGCTTAGCATCATTGTTCAGGTAACAATGAGTGTATGGTAGTTCAAAAAGCACTTGGTCCATAGCCTTTTGAAATAAGCCTGGTGATGATGTTATCCCAAAGGGGAAACAATTAAAGCAGAATAGCTCTTTTTGAGTAGAAACTGTCAACTGCTTCTTTGAATTCTCTTCTACATCAATCTATAGTTAGGCATTTGATAAGTCTAACTTACTGAATCATTGGCCTCCTGCAAGGAATGCAAACAGGTCCTCAATGTGTGGAACTGGGTACTTATCCATGCAGAGCTGTGTGTTGAGAGTGGCCTTGAACTCTCCATACAGTCTCACTGTGCCACCAGGTCAGCAGAGGGCAGCACAGTTGGCTTTAGGGACAAACCATGGACGATGTCCACTGTGATTCTTGGATACCATGGACAGTTCTCACACAGAGTCCCTGTAACAACTACTCCTGCACCCATGAGTTTGTGAGGTCTCAGAATTCTGAATTATCTGGATGACTGGCTGGTCTGTGCAGTCTCAGAACAATAGCCTTGCAGCCATGTAGTTGTGCTCTTAGAACATGTCCAGCCTGTGGGTTGGCTTCTGAACTACCAAAAGAGCAAGCTCCACCCATCCCAGGTCACAACTTTTCTAGGTATGACTCTGGACTCCAACAGGGCCACTCAGACATTGGCTCGCCCTCTTCAGGCTACACTTTTGGGTCAGCTGGGGAATGCTCTTTGCCTCATGGGCCTCATGGCATGTTCAGCAATGCCTTCTGAGCTTGGGCCTTTGCCCACAGCAGTCTCATCAGGCAGGGACTTTGGTGCCACAGAGGCTCCACTGAGCTCTCCACTTTTGAAGGTACTCTCAAATTAGAGCAGGGTTATGTGTTGGATATAAATGTGTTGGAGCTAATGGCTCTGTTCCTTGCAATCCAGCAGTTCCTGCTAAGACTGGGAGGCTATCATGTCATCATCAGTACAGACAGCACAGTAACTACAGTCACAGCAGCCTACATCAACAGGAAGGGGGCCTAGACTCTAACATCCTCTGCAAGCTGGCAACCAGGTTGTGACAAGCCAGCTCCTGGTTTGAAGGAAACTCCTGTCTTAGGTGAATGGAACACTATTCTCCCCTTTCCCACAGACTGAGGTGTGGCCCCTGAGGAAAAGGCTCCTTGCCTTGTGGCTACCAGAACTGGTGGTACGAACTATGCAAGAGTCTATGCAAGAGCCCACTAGGACTGCCTACTTGTGTCACTGGGGACTGTTTGGCTCCTGATGCATGGCCCACCAGATGGCCAACCATGAGGCTACAGTGGAGATCATCCTGCAGTTCTTGCAATCCTAACTGGAGGCATGCAAATCAGCAGTTACCCTGCGAGGTATTGTGGCATTGATCAAGACAGATTATATTGGTCACTCACCTCCAGCTGAGTGACCAATATGATCACTCATCCGGAGTGAATCAGAGGTGATTCATTTCCACTCAGTGGTAATGAATCAGCTCCCAGTTTTAAAAGGTGCCCAGAGGGCGACAATTCACCAGTCTAGATCCCCACTTCCCCTATGGGATTTGGATTCAGACCTTTGTGCACTTCACCAACCTGCCTTCAAGCCTCAAGGATGCTGATTTGAACTGAATTTCCCTCAAAACAGCTGTTCTGATAAACATAACATTTTCCAGAAGGATTAGTGATTAGTCCATAAAGACTGTTGCAAGTTTTTACTGGAAGCAGCAGGGTTTATCCTCTGTCCCAACCCTACAGGCCAACCCAGGACAGAAGACAGCCTGTGCCAGGCTGCTCTGTGCTCTGTCTGAGTCTTGACAGAGTATATTAGGGGCGCTCATACCATTAGGAAGACTGATCAGCTTTTTACCTGTTTTAACTTTGGAGTCCTGGTAGACGCTTGTCAAAGGCCAGACTGTCTCACTGGGTTGTAGATGTCATGCAGCAGGCATATATATTTTCGGGTACTTCCTTCCCATTCATTTACCATGCATATGGAATATGTAAAAGAATAGATATAGTCTCTTACTCAGAGAACCAAAGTTACAATGTAACCATACAATTCACAAAGAGCTATTAGCTATTAACTTGATATATCTCAGCATGCTGTGTCATATATCCTAAAACAATGAGATAACTGGACAAGTAGAAGACAAAACAAAAGTGTACAGGAGATGAAAATGGGTCAAATTTCTGTCTTTATGAAACAGAAAAAAATCCAGTGAAGACTTGACACGCGACCTGAGATATGTATCTGCCCCTTCACTTGATCCATCTACTATTTGTTGAAGTCGCACCAGAAATAATCTCAGTGCAAGTCTGGCTGTCAAGAAGCCATTCTTAACCCTCTCAGGCTCAAATTAAACTTTTTGTTGCTAATGCACAACCAAGTCCTGCAGTGGTACTTCTGAGTAAAAAAAAAAAACCCTCATAAAATATGTATGTGGGGTAATCAAGTTGTTAGTTTTTAACTTTTGCAAATCGGCAACGCCTGCCTTGAGAGGGTTAAGGAAGGAAAGCAAGGGAAATACCTGAAGTATGCCAAATTACACAAGCGATGGACTGAAAATCTGTGGCAACAAATCTTACAGAGTGATGAGTCTACATTTGAAATTTCTAGTTCAAATCATTGTCAGAATCTACAGAGGACAAAGGAAAATAAGTAAAACAGTGATTATCTGCAGCCATTTGTAAACACGGTGGGGGCTCAGTCATGGTTTTGGGGGTACAGCCAGTGGTGTTAAGGATCTTGTTATAGTTGAGGGTATTATGAACACAAAAGATACACCAAATGCTTGAATTTAGATCCACAATGCAATTCAATACCTTCTGGAAAGCACCTGAGTGGCAAGAGGTTTATTTTTTAGCATGAAAATGATTCCAGAAATCTTGCAAATACAGTAAAAGCATGCATGGAAAGAAAAAAACAACGAAAGACCACCAGCTATGGATTGGCCTCTCCAGATCCCGGACTTCAGTATTACTGAAGCAGTGTGATCGAGAATGGAACACAAAGTAGCCACCATCCACCATCCAAAGCACAGCTTTGGATGTCTTTCCACAAACCTGCAAGCCTGGACACTATTCCTGTAAACTGCTTAAAGACAAAGAAAGCTTTCGTAAGAGCATTCCACCCCCACCCCAATTTTTTACTGTACTGTACTCCTAAGAAACTCTTGTCCCAGAGCTTTTGGACAGGATTATGGTAAGGTTGTGCAGTGGCAACTGGGTGAGAAATGGAAGTTGTTGAAGAAGTGTTAAAAATGGAACATAATATAAATAATATAACATGCGTAATGCCTCTGAACTATTTTTTGTCTGTTTCTTGACAGAGTATGAAATTGAGCGGTCCTTCTTCTTGAGGATGAAGTGTGTTCTTGCCAAACGAAATGCAGGGCTGACATGTGGAGGATATAAGGTATGTAAAGCCAGTGGATGACAAATCTGCCAACAAGCACACCAAAGTTCATTGGGTGCGTTTGTTTCTAATTTCTTCCTATCTTGGTTCCTTTGTGACATGAAAATAATTTTCCCTTTTCCTATTGATGATTTTCCAGTCCTTTTGTTAGCATATTTTTTTTAACAAAAAAACAATCAATCAATCAATCAATCAAAATTTATTTATATAGCACATTTTTAAAGACCGAAGTACACCAAAGTGCTTTCCAGTAAAATCATGATACAGATAAAAATCACAATATAAAATATAAATTACA
>NW_024586323.1:0-5066 GCF_018398535.1 Haplochromis burtoni
GGATGTAAGTTCCAAAAAACTGAATTTTGGAACTGAAATTGAATTGTAGAACTGAAACTGAATGGTGAGAAGTGAAACTGAAATTATTCGAGAGCTGAATGTTTAAAGGATAAAATGCAGTTTCAAAGCAAATCTATTCATTTTCAAAATATAAAATTCAATTTCAATTTAGTGATGATCATTTTCAAACCATAAATTCAATTTCAAATTAGACTAATTCAAATTCAGTTTTCAAAAGCATTTATTCAAGTTACAATTCAGATTCAATCTGAGCAATTCAAATTCAAATTGAACTTATTCATATTCAGTTTCTGATGGCACAGATTTCTGCCCATAGTGGTTAGCCATCCTGTCTTAGTACAAAGTAGACTTCTCTTAAATAACAGTTGCCCTGGAGCCTCCCGAGGCCTTTTGAGGGTGATAGGTATAGAAGAAGCACCTCATCGGGGGGACATTGGACATAAAGGCAATAAAAGACCCTGTCACACTCTGCAAGATTTCAGTAAACACTTCCAAAATGATTTACTAAAGCTGTGCAGCGAGCAAAGTGCAGCCTGCATAATCAAGGATGAAGGAGGTCAAATGGTGCAGCGCTATGGGACAGAACAAAATATTCATGTTCATATATTTAACTAATATTGTTTATGTGAAAGACTGAAATATAAGAATCTAAATGTTTCAGCATAGTTAATTTTGCAAGGTTAGACAATGCTCAGTCATTAGCATAAATACATGTTAAATAAATGTTTACCAGCCAAAATAAACCAGCAATTAAAGAACAATCCTCATTAAATGTTGCAAACTCTACTAAGAATATTCCGACAAGGAAGTCTTAGCTGCTTCCGTCCTGAATGTGTAAGTTTACTCTAAAATCAGCTAGAGGTTCATTTCATTTTTGCTGGGATGGCTCTTTTCATTTATGTATGCCTTTACCAACAATACAAGTCCTTGAATTGCTGGTTTAAACACTAAGCTAATTGAGGCCAAAGCCAAAGTTTGAAAAATTATTCAAAGAACACAACAGAAAGTACAATATAATCTGCCAGTTGGCATCAGGAGCAGCTTTGTCAACAATGGCCTCAAATACAAACCCAAATGGGCAAAATCGAGCTGAAGCAGAGAAGCGCTGCGATGCTGTTGCGCCTCTGCAGACTCTCCCATTCACACAGTTTAGTATTGTTCCTGCCTTTGTTCCAATACAGCTCCCTCACAATAGTATTTAGTCACAACAAATGCAGCAAAAGTGTATAGTAAGCAGCATGAGTGGAGTGTGTGCAGCACAGGCCGTGTTAAAGCAGTGAGTAAAATATTTGCCAAAGGATTTAAAAACTCTGCACACTTTCTTTGAAAAATGAATGAAAAAAATCCCAACTTTTGTCGTTTAACTATGGAAAAATATTTGACTGCATCCACAAAATATAGTCTCCCCGAAAGCTATGGGAGCTGTTACAGAAGCCTCGTGGTTTGCACAAACGCTACACAGAACTGGCACTGAACTCAATCCAGCCCACACAAAGACGCTGGCTTTATCAGAGCATTATGTCTTAGCAAACTGCTATTAATGCAAAGTCTTTATCTTCTTTCCTCCCCAGGCACTGGCATGCATGTCTTTATTTAGTAGATAAAAAAATAGCCATAAACAAAAATTGCAGACTGTCAATATACATACTGATAGAGATTAGAGCTGGGAGCAAATATAATAATAAGAGGAACTCTTAAGATATTCTCGACACAGTAAAGCCTTCTGGACAGCTGCAGGCTTAAAGAAAGCAGAAAGTTTTAAAGAGTAACGGTATAATCTTATTTTGGAAGAAAGTAGATTAACAATCAGAGTGGTGCAAAGAAAATGAAGTGATTTGTGCTTGCTGACCATCTTTACAGATTTTGGTTAAAAAGCTCTGATGTGCTTGTAGGAGATGGAGGAACAGGTGAGGTTTTCCTTTGTACCATCTTTGCTCGTGCCGCCATTTTGCAAATGTGGGTCATATGTCAAATGCACTCTGAATTATACAGTCATAAATCAGTTTGATGTCAAATGTTTATAGCTCACAGTAAAAAATGGTCTTCATAGTTTGACAAAAGGACTGCTTGGATTACTAATAGAAACTGTTCCAGTTTTTCTTTTATCCAGAAGCAGCAATAATACTAAGCTTCTTTCATTTAATAAAATAACAAAATAATGATTTGAACTTCACCTCCAGATGGGTGCAAATGCACCCATCTCAAAAGCTAAACCTGTCAGGCTTCCCTAAGGATTTAACCATTAAGCTTACTGCTAAGGCCTATGATACAGAGCAATCAAACTGTAGTTTCTTAAAAAAAAATCTACAAACAGGAGGAAATTTGTCAAACCAAACTACAGCATGAGTATTATGGTAAAAAAAAAAAAAAAAAAAAGAACAAATGCAACAGTGGGATTCACCTCAACACCTGGCTGGACAGCATCAGAATTTAGAGTGATACATCTACTAATTGAAACGTTGGTGATTTGATCCCCATCTGCTCCAGACAAAGTGTCCTTGCATTCATTAGAGTGTGCGTGTGTCTAAAAAGCACTACATATTCCATTTATCATTTACACACATGCTATACTACCAATTCAAGGACTCAATCTTATTTACCGGGCCCCTTTAATATCTTACTAAAGCTTATTGAGCACTGTATGGGCGCTATTTTGACCTTTAGTTAGGAGTGGTCCGATTGAATTGTGGACCAATGTGCTGAAAATGTCTGATTTTCAGCATTACAAAATATATGACTAGGCAAGGCAAGGCAAGGCAATTTTATTTGCATAGCACGCTTTCAGCACAAGGCAATTCAACGTTTGCTTTACATGATTAAAATAAAACACATAAAATAGAACATAAATCACTTTAAAGGTAAAAATACAAGAAAACATTTACAAGAAAGCATTTATGATAAAACAATAATCAAGACAATAATTTATATGAAAAATTAAAAACAAACAAGTAGAGAGCCATAATAGGATCAGTTATTCATAAGTCTAAATAAGTAAGTTTTAATTTTAGACTTAAAAGAGTTCAGTGTCTCTGTAGCTTTGCATTCTTTGCATAGTGTGTTCCAGATATGAGGAGCATAGAAACTAAAAGCTGCTTCTCCATGTTTAGTTCTGGTTCTAGTGACAGTCAGTAAACTAGAGCTGGAGGACCCGACTGATCTGGATGGTTTGTACCATGATAGCAGATCTCTAATGTACTCTGGTGCTAACCCATTCAAGGATTTATAAACTAATAAGAGCACTCTAAAGTCTATTCTCTGAGCTACAGGGAGCCAGTGTAATGACTTTAGAACTGGAGTAATGTGCTCTATTTTCTTGGTTCTAGTGAGAACACGAGCAGCAGCGTTCTGGATCAGCTGCAGTTGTCTAATTGATTTTTTAGGTAAACCTGTGAAGATACTGTTATAGTAATCAAGGTGGAAAGAGATAAATGTATGGATGAGTTTTTCTAGGTCTCCTTGTGTCATCAGTCCTTTAATCCTAGAAATGTTCATCAGCTGATAGAAGGCTGACTTTGTTATTACTTTTATGTTGCCCTGGAGGTTCAGGTCTGAGTCCATTATTACACCTACATTTCTGGCCTGGTCAGTAGTTTCTAGTTGGAGTTTAAGCTGATTACTGATATTTAGTTGATTTTTTTTGGCTCCAAAGTTTTGTTATTATTCAGTTGAAGGAAATTATGAGACATCCAGTTATTAATTTGCTCAATGCATTTATTAAGAGTTTGGATAAGTTCAACATCACCTGGTGACATTGAGATATAAAGTTGAGTATCGTCTGCATAATTGTGGTAGTTGATATTATTTGTGGTTATAATCTAGCTTAAAGGGAGCATGCAAATGCTAAATAAGAGGAGTCCTAGGGTGGAGCCCTGGGGGACCCCGCATGTGATTTCTACATTTTGTGATGAAAATTGGCTAATTCCTGTTCTTAAGGTAGGACTTGAACCAGTTGAGTGCTGTACCAGAGAGTCCGGCCAGCTCTCTAGGCGTTCCAGTAATATATCATGATCAAAGGTGTCAAACGCCACACTAAGGTCCAATAGTACCAATACTGTGGATTTACTACGGTCAGTATTTATACGGATATCGTTAAACACTTTGACAAGGGCTGTCTCGGTGCTGTGGTGCCTACAAAAACCAAACCAGACTGATAAATATCAAAGCGGTTGTTCATTGTGAGAAAGCTGTTTAACTGCTGGAAAACAGCTTTTTCAATAATTTTACCAATAAATGGAAGATTAGAGACTGGTCTATAGTTTTGCATTAATGTGCTGTCTAGGTTCTTCTTCTTTAATATTGGTTTGATAACTGCTGTTTTTAAGGCTTTGGGAAAGACACCTGATAGGAGGGATGCGTTAACTATTTGGATCAGATCCTCCCTGATGGTTGGGAGGACCTTTTTAAGAAAACCTGTTGGTAATATATCCAAGCAGCAGGTGGCAGAGCTTAGTTTCTCAATAATTTTTATCAAGGCTTGATTAATTTATTGTTTGAAAGTGAGTCGTTTTCTCTGCATAGGTGTTAATTGGGCTTAACGTCGGTATTGGGGTTGAAACTAATGTACTGATTGACCTTCTGATTTTCAAGATCTTTTCAGTAAAGAAGCTGGCAAATTCATTGCAGGACCTGGTGGAGCTTAATTCAGGGACTACTGCCACCTTAGGAGTAGTTAATCTCTCCACTGTAGCAAATAATGTCCTAGCATTATTGTTGTTTCTGTGAATAATCTCAGAGAAAAATGATTGCATCCTTCATGGCTAGTTGATACTTATTCAGCCTCTCCTTATATATCTCGCAGTGAACCTGGGATCAAGTTGTACCGCCATTTTCTCTCAGTGCGCCGGCACTCTCTTTTTTCATTACATACCAGTGGATCACTTCTCCACGGAGACTTCTTTTTACTGGAGACAGTTTTAACCTTAAATGGTGCAATCTTATCTGTCTATAAAGGTTCTCAGTCATCCAGGTCATCGTAGTCAAAGGAGCTTGCAAAGAAAAGCGTCTGTACTTCTTTAAGTTACTTGAAGACGTTTCACCTCTCATCC
>NW_024586324.1:0-5064 GCF_018398535.1 Haplochromis burtoni
CCGCTCGCCTTCACTGAAGACAACTCCCCCTCCTCCCCCATCGCTTCACGTGCAGGCAGCGACAAGACGGACACGGCAAATCTCCGTTAACGAGTTACTGCGCATCGCCCCATGCGTGGGGCTGGACGGCGTCAACGTGCTAACGAGCTAAACATGCTAACGAGCTAACCGCGCTAACGAGCTAACAGCGCTAACCCTAAAATCCTTTCATTCTCTCAAAAGTTGATAGCGCGCCTTATGTATGAATTCTGGTTGTGCTTGATGGCCGCGAACCGATTTTATGTGGTACACGGCGCTCAGCAATCTGTCAAAAATGTTTGAGTACGACTTTGGTAAGCTACGGAGCTGCACCGCTTGATAGATTGTCGGCGCATTACGGCTACCGAGGAGCTTCGCGGAGTGATACGTACTGTGCATCAACGTAATATTACCGTATTGTGTGTGTATAAGGACCATAAATGGCACCTGTAAGAGACGTGGTTATGAAGCGGATTTCAAACTCCAGGCTATCAGTCACACAGTAAAACTTGGGAACAGAGCAGCTGTGAAATCTGTCTGTCTTTGTTATTACGCTCAGCGTCTTTTAGTTTACATTTTGACTGCACAATTGTGAGCTCTTTGTTTAGCACAAAAACAACCTTGTTTTCTTTTATTTATGGAGCATTATTATTTAATGAATGCTCATAATTTAATTTTGAGTAATTTTTCATGTACATCTGTGCTGTATGTTAATAAAAGTGCCTGTGTGACATCTGGGACACAGCTTTGACTAAGAACTCTCTTTTTGTTCTTACTTTATGGCTTAAAAAATATCGAGATATATATCTTATATCGCCATCCAGCTAAAAAATATCGAGATATGGATTTTGGGTCATGGCGCCCCCCTACATCGGCAGTGTAGTGTATGTACTCACAAGAAACCGAATAGCTTTGTCTTTGACCTTTTTTTTTTTACTTAAAGAAAGCAAATTCACAATCAGAATAATTAACAAGATAAAAAAATATATGAATAAATAAATGAATACAAAAAATAAAAAATGAATATATGAAATACAATAAATTTTACATACATAAACACAATAAAACGTGTCAACAAGTTGGATAAAATAAATTAAAAATACAATATAAATAAGGCACTGCACAAAACAAGATATTAAATAAACCAGTATGACTTTAACAACTATATTACAAAAAAGGGGATCCTACAGAGTTCTCTAGTTGTGCTTTTTAATACTGCATTAACTAGAATGACTTACAAATTACTGTACACCACCCCCTCATCAACCTCACATCACCTGCTACAGCCTTACTCTCCTAGTCTTTCTTGCAGCAAAGTCATCTACAACATCATCATATGACAACTGATTTGAGACCACATGATTTATGCTTATGATGGAAAGTCCACTGAGACGTTCTTGCATCATAGTAGATCTCAGGTAGGTTTTAATGAGTTTGAGCTTAGAGAAGCTTCTTTCAGCAGCAGCCACTGTAACAGGAAGAGTGGCAAAGATTCTCAGAGCAACCCACATGTTGGGGTAAATTTCTGCCAGCTTCTTCTCATGCAGGAAGGTCAAGAGTTCCATGTTTGTCATGTTCTTTGATGGCAATGGTGGGAAATTCTGCATTTCCATTGCAAGTTCTGTGCCATTAATGTCCGGCTGGCTGTCATGGGTCAGAGTAGTACTCAGTGTTTGGCACTGCTGTAGCAGCTCTTCTTTTTGTAAGTTGTGGAAATTGAGGAGTACTCCAAACTTGTCATTCACCTCTCCAAGGTTCTGAAATCTCTCATCAAGTGAAGAGATGGCTGTATCCACTACCACATTAAAAAATGTGGTTTCCATTTTTTTAAGTGCATCTTGTATGGGCTCATCTGGAGACTCATAACCGAAGTGCCTTTTGGTGGTTCTCAATCGCTTTTGTTTGAGTTCAGCCTCCACATTCATTTCTTCACACATCTCCTTTGCCGTTGTCTGTGCATCAGAAAATCCAGTGTTTCTGTAGCTGGTGAGGGAATCTTTGGTTTTCTTCAGCAAGTCGACAGCCACATCTAGCTGCATGGAGGGCGACTGCATGAGTTTACTCACATACTGGATCTTGCTGAGAATGTCATACCAGATGGCTGTACAAATGCAAAAACGATAGGATCCAATCTCCTCAGCCAAAGACTGGGCTTCAACTCTGACCACAGGGTCTGTAGCTGTTTCCCTCACCTCCAGAAGAGCCTCTCTGACTTGCCGAGCCTGATATCTGACTGCCTCAATGCTTTTTATCCTGCTTTCCCATCTGGTCTCAGCCCATGATTTCAAGGTGGTTTTCACATGTTTCAGGAGAACACCCCACCTATGGGTGGAGGCTGAGAAGAGCTTGAATAATTTTGCTAAATGCCCAAAGTAGCCAAGGGCATCTGGTGAGCTTTTTGCAGCATCAGCTACTACCAGATTTAAAGTGTGGGCACCACATGGGACCAAAAAAGCTCTTGAGTTTAGCTGAAGCAACCTTGCCTGAACACCTTTATTTTTTCCCTTCATGTTGGCCCCATTGTCATAGGACTGTCCTCTGCAGTCTTCAAAAGGAATGTTAAGCTCCTCTATCCGTTTTAGGATGAGAGTTGACAAATGATCTCCTGTTGATTCCTCTGCAACAAGAAAGCCCAGGAAATGCTCTTTAACTTGTGGTATGTCTTCTCCTGACACTATCCATGTGGTAGATGGCCCAGGGGTGGGATTTAGAAACTTCAACAGTGCATCTGAAGAGAGGAGTATGTACACCACTGAGTCCATCCATTCGCTTCCGCTTATCCTTTTCAGGGTCGCGGGGGGCGCTGGAGCCTATCCCAGCTGTCATAGGGCGAAAGGCGGGGTACACCCTGGACAGGTCGCCAGTCTGTCGCAGGGCTAACACACAGGGACAGACAACCATTCACACTCACATTCACTCGCACATTCACACCTAGTGACAATTTGGATTAATCAATTAACCTATCCCCACAAGCTGCATGTCTTTGGACGGTGGGAGGAAGCCGGAGTACCCGGAGAGAACCCACGCAAACACGGGGAGAACATGCAAACTCCACACAGAAAGACCCCGGCCTGATGGTGGAATTGAACTCAGGACCTTCTTGCTGTGCGGCAACAGTGCTAACCACCGTGCCACCGTGCTGCCCGACACCACTGAGTATTAAAGTCTAATAATAAAAACATATGATTCCAGGAATAAAATGAAATGATATAATATAAATGAAAAACCAAAGAGATATATGTATGATGTTAACTGATATGCAAATTAGATTAGATTCAATTTATTGTCATCATTACAGTGAAATGCTGAATAGCAGAATGCAAAGTAACAGTATAATATCATATGAGAATGTTATGTTATGATTATCTTTGACCGAATCACAGCAGTGCTCATATTAAAAAACAGCATTCCCTCTCATGTGATATTGCTTAATTAACATTAATGATGTGCACTTTAACAACTAGGCTTACAACTATAATATATACAGGGGTGGAAAAGTGACTATTACCTGCAGGGTAAACGTTAGCTAACCAGAAGGCAATAACAATGTAAACAAAAAACACCTGCTTAAAAGATGAATACAAATGAGGAATGGTGGGAAAGGTGGGAGTACTGTAATTACCTAACGTTACATTATTATTTTCCATAACAATTTAGCCCCCTCCACAATATTAACTGACGTTAAAACAGTTAACTAGCTATTTATTGATTAGCAATTAGCGAATCATGTAACATTAGCTTAATGCTAAAAATTTAGGTTACTATCACATTCAGACAAATAATTTCATGTAGGCTAACGTTACCTACCTCTGTCTTTTTCTCGTTTCTCCTCCTCTTCTTTTCTCTTTTTTCTTCCCTGGGCACCTGACAGTTTTGGCCGTTTTGACATCTTGTGTTGATTTTTTGATGTGGTGACGTCCAAAAGGAACCATGATACGGGAAGGGAGGGGGCGCACCGTGCGGGGGGGCGTAATGTTGTAACAAATAATATTTCTATTAAATAAGCTTTACTTTGCATTTTAATTAACGTGGAATTATTTTTTGTATTTAGAAATAATAGTACCAACTTTTTTTTTTTTTTTCAACATTTGTGGCACTGGCGTGGCGCCCCCTGATGGACGGCGCCTTTAGCATTTGCCTATACGGCCTATGCCACGGGCCGGCCCTGGTTGGTGGTTTGATCTTCTCCAGTCTGTATGGGCCAAGATACTAACATTGTTTTATTTATGTGTGAATCCAGGTTAGTACAGCAAACCAATAAATGACAGAACCCAGAACCATCCACAAGACTAATACCCTCTAAAATCTGGGCTTCATTAATATTAATATGTTGGTGAGATCTAAGTCTGAAGCGAGAGTTATTTATAGTTTCTTAGATCACTATGGTAACTGATGCTGAACGCATCAGCTGGTCTGCAGCAGGTTACGCTCAGAGTTTGCGGCTCATATTGGCTCAAAGTGTCCCATTTTCACTTGTTTTCTCAACGACGTGCTTCAAGTGTGATATTGATCCTCTGCTGAAGGAATCTGCTTTCTAACCAAGGAACTGAAGGAAGCCCTGCAGTTATAGAGAAACTGTCTGAGTCGTATTGTTGCTGCAATTTACCTGCAACTGCTGATGAAGAAAAACAGGCTTTAGATTTTGTTGATCCAGCTAAAACAAAGAAAGTCTGGATATGTCGACCTTGTTTCATAGGACACCTCTGTGATAATAAGTGCAGTATCATTGTCTTTCAAAGACTGCAAATAAAGGTTTTATTCTAAAATAACACTGAGTTCTTTAGGAACCAGCTCTGCTGATGATTGGACATCAAAGGCAGCTTCAAAGGAATCAGTCAAACATGTTTTAACTACAAATATTTAACTTATTCAGTGCAATGCTTATTGTGCTCAGTGCTCTGTTGTCTTTTCAGTCCCCCAGGTGGAGGTGGTGGATTCAGGTGTAGAGTCGGTCCAGCTGCCCTGCAAAGCCACAGTTAATCTGCCTGAAGACGCTAAAGTGGAGTGGACGGACAGTTCACACAGGAAGGTTCACATATGGCAGAA
>NW_024586325.1:0-1182 GCF_018398535.1 Haplochromis burtoni
CAGTTTATTTAAATCCAGGTTGAAGACTCACCTGTTCTCAGCTGCATTTGAATAAAGCACCAAATCCACACTTTTAAGCTTAAATTTCAAAACTTACATTAACTACTGATTTTATCTACTGTTCTGATTTTATCTGTTTTGATTTCATACACTGTTTTGTTTGTTTGTTTGTTTGTTTGTTTGTTAATTAATTAGTTAGTTAGTTTGATTGTTTTAATCAATTTTAAATCATGCTTTTATTTGTTTTTGTTTCTAATGTCTCTGTAAAGCACTTTGAATCACCTTGTTGTTGAATTGTGCGATACAAATAAACTTGCCTTGCCTTACTGTATATAGTAACTGTTAAGTCTAATATACCCTAGTAAGCTATAGTATATAGTACACTTTACAATAAGATAAAACACTTAGTAAAACAATGGCAGAATAAGAACAATAAAACAACAGCACAAGATAAAATTAACAAACAGTGGGTTCACAGTGAATATGCAGATTTGAACAGATGAGTTTTGAGTTGGGATTTAAACTAAAATACCAGAATAGGGAGGATGGAGTAGGTTTAAGTTTATTAGATTATCAGCATTATTAGCATTATTAGCGTTGCTGAACTATGAAATATTTTGGGTGCAGTGTATTTTTTGCATACAGGTATAACAGAATAGCTTTAGTGTTTTTTTTGTTTTGTTTTTTTTAACTTGAGTATGAACTTATACAAAAAGCAGCAAGATATTTTAAAACAAAACAGTTTTATTGATTAAAAAAAACACACTATATCGGATTCATATCGGTATCGGCCGATATCCAAATTTATGATATCGGTACCGGTATCGGACATAAAAAAGTGGTATCGTGATTTTCTGTTAGCTGTTTTCATGCTTTAAATTTTGCCAGTTGCTGTTAAAACCCAAGAGAAGAAGAAAAAAGAAGACAAACTTTTGCCAGAGTAAAGAGTAAAGAAGCTCAGTTTTTATTATTTTTTTATTTTTTTATTTTGCTGTAGCAAAGATGAGGGTCTTTATCTCTCTTTTGATGTCAGCAGTGTTGGTCAAGTTACTTGAAAAAAGTAATCAGTAACTAATTACTGATTACTTCCCCAAAAAAGTAATCCCCTTACTTTACTGATTACTTATTTTCAAAAGTAATTAATTACTTAGTTACTTAGTTACTTTTTAAAAACACGATTTA
>NW_024586325.1:2465-5060 GCF_018398535.1 Haplochromis burtoni
AGTGTTTTCTTTATAAATAAGGTTCCAAGGCGCCTGTGGATCCTCCTTATTGTGATCCCAACTTAGTTTTGGAGAGGTGCTGGCTTTTGCTCATGATAAACTGATCCCAGCCTCACAAAGACTCACAATCTCCTTGAGAGGCCAATATTTCTTTGTTTCTTTATAAGAGTCTCTTTAGATTGCTGAGTAATATCTTACAGTAACAAAGACTTTCTCCTGCCTCATCATTAGCCTCAGATTAATCCATCAGCAATTTAAGATATTTTCCCTTACAGAAGAAATTAGACTTACCTTCTTGTCTCCATCTCAAACCCGAGTGGCTCAAACTTGGATCTTTCAGTCTTTAACGACATCTTACTGGGAGCTGCAGATCCTGAAGCATTTGACTGTGAACTAGAAAGTTGACATTGATGTAACCAATCAAAAAACACACTTTGATGAGTTATTTATTGTTAAACTCCAGATATAAGCATGTTCACAAATTCATTCTTGACCATTTCAGTGACCTGCAGTGACAGGACATTTCCATTATGTCCATTATGTACATTCCCATTAAACTGCTAAGTGCTGCATAAACTTAATGTCTAACCACAATGCTGGCATCTGTATGACTTCCACTCATTTTTAAAAAAAATATATTTTATTTTTGCTTTTACAACTGAACACAACATACTTATACAGATTCAATTGTAAACAATTACTACAATTAGCGTATGTGAACTTGTAAGCATGGAGAACAATGAATAAATGAAAAATAAAATAACTGAGGAAGTAAAGAAATTTAGAAAGAAACTATAACAATGATAAATAAATAAGTAATTAAATAAAATGGGGAAGTGCACGCAGAGGGGGAGGTATAAAATTAAGATCAATTAATTTTTAAAAATTATAGAAATGGCTGCCAAATCATGCAAAAACGCAATGTTTTCCCTTCCCTGTCAAATCTTATCTGTTCCACTCTGGCCACAGACACCATCTCATTAAGCCACCTCTTAAAACACAGAGCCGAAGGAGACCACCACTGTAAGAAAACACGTTTCTTTGCAGCAAGCATACCCATTGTAATTATCTGTTTTTGTGAGCAGGAAAAGGATTCGATTGAGGCAGAAGATCCAAATATAGCCAGTGTAACATGAAGTGGTACTTTTTTCCTAAATTGGTTTGAAAGCCACGTAAAAATCTGGCACCAAAATACATTTAAGGCTGGGCAGTGCCAAAATAGATGTGCAAGGGAACCTTCATCAACATTACAACTATCACATAGACGACATACAGACTTATAAATCTGTTTAAGTTTGAGTTCAGAAAAATGTAGTCTGTGGATGACTTAAACTGAATTTGTTTGTATCTGGTGTTTATTGAGCCTTTCTGAATGCTGGACAAACAGTTTGACCATTGGTCATCAGACTGAGAGAGTACAAGTACAAACTTTGCACTTACCATTTTGATTTCTCATCTTTAAAGTGGAGAGAATACATCTTGGATCGATCACTCTTAATGGAGACACAGCTGGGATGTGCAACACTTTTCTGTGAACTAAAGCCCCTTTTCCATTAGTACCTACTTATAATATACAGAGATCGGCCAGGCAAACAAGTACAAACTTTACACTCACAATTTGGATTTCTGATCTCTAAAGATGGGCGGTTCCATCCTGGATCGATCACGTTTCATGGAGTCAGAGCTGGGACCCATGGACTCTTCTATAAGCTAAGAGGAAAGGTTGAGTTATTTAACATCACCTTTAGAGAGAAGCTGCTTACAAACTTAATTTACACATTTAATACAAACACTACAGGGGAAAAACAGAGAATCATTCAAGTATACTGCAAACATAAGCTGTGCCCCAGATTTCACACTTGAAATATGCTGTAAGCAAAACACACAGCGTACACATCACACGTACAATACTCATTATTTACTAAACGCTAATAAGTAAAACTTTAAAACTGACAGATAAAGCATGCAGAGAGTATCCTCCATGGACAAAAAAGGTTCAAAACCAATGTCAAGAATATGAGCTGGCGAAGTCCTGTCATGAAAGAGCTTCTAACTGAACCGGAAACTGAAAGGAGAGATCATCTTACTCCCATATAACCTTTGCATCCACTCACTAGGACACTTAGGATAGTAGTATACTTTAAAAAAAAACCCTCTAGGTTATGTTTTTAGGGCTCAGAAGTGCTGATACAGACTGCATTTAACACATGTTAAGACACCCACTTTCATATTAGCTTCTTTTTTGCTTAACCATTTTTGTCCCTTAACTAAACATGAACATCACCTTTGTGTCTCCACGGAGTTGACTCGAATGTCGACAGATAAATCGCTCCTCATGGAGAAAATACTGGCAGCGCTGCACTCAGCTCTGCTGAATAAAGAGATCTTTTTACTCATGTACAACACTGACAACTAGTCAGCTAATCATTCACGATCAAACAAATCTGATTGGTTTCCAAGCTGAGTAAAAGAAGATGACCTCTCCATCCTTCCATCTCACCTGACCACCTGACTCCTCTTCTGCAATAGTTTTAGCATTTTTAATTAACTTGTGCTAAAATGATCTGCCCCTCCTTGAATCGCTACCTTATCGTG